>NW_014334021.1:7463-7547 GCF_000341935.2 Cephus cinctus | reverse complement strand
GTCCGCTCCCGTTCGTGTATCCAGTTGCGTTTGCTGATTTTACGTGACCGCAACGATCAGCACCTACGGTTGCGTTTCTCGATT
>NW_014334021.1:6754-7312 GCF_000341935.2 Cephus cinctus | reverse complement strand
TCAGTTCCCGGTGAAAAAAGAATTGACTGGCGCCCGCCTGGCTTGCGGATGCACGAACGACGGGTGGACGGCCGAAGGTAACGTAGGTTGGTTCTCGAAGATTGTCGTTCCCGTATGTCTTGTTATCGGTGTCGGGTCAAGTTAAAGAAAAATTACGTTACAATATATATATATATATTGTGACGCGCTGGACCACGAAAACGGCCCAGGGTCTCGCAAATACAGCTATCTCCATGGCACGGGAGAGAGGGAGGGAATCAAAGAAAGGGGACACCGTTTAGAATAACAAAAAAAAAAAATGTAATTGAGGTGGTATAAAAAGGTGATACCAGAGAGCTACTATAAAACCAAATATAATCAATTGCGCTAATACGAAATAAAACAGTACTAAGAAATATAATTGAACGCAGACTAAAAGATAACGAAGAGTACAATGCTCGAGGTTCTGACTCCTATCGATAGTCAAAACACCCTGGGTCGGGCTCACGCAGGAGCACGCGGGGTCTTAAGGGGCTTTTAACTGGACTGGTGGGTGAGGGGAATCATGGAACGGGGGGG
>NW_014334021.1:0-6672 GCF_000341935.2 Cephus cinctus | reverse complement strand
GGGGGGGGGGGAGAACACAACAGATGGGCGCCAGCTACTGTAACGGTGTAGCACCGACGAGTGACCCCGAGAGGTCCTCGTTTGTTTATTTATCGCAATATGACACGGCTAGCGGTGGGAGAGGTGAGGGGGTCTCAGGGAGGAAGGTTCTCGATCGCAAAATGGCTGCTTGGATATTACCTCGGTGGGAACGCGAAAAGGGAAAAAGGGGGGTGGGGTGAGGGGAGAGGGAAGGGCTGTGGGTTGTCGGGGAGGGACGCAAGATACTAAAAGTGGGGCGCACGCAATATACCACGGGCCTCGAGTGTAAGGGCAGAAGGCCCATCACGAATACAAAAAAAAAGAACTACTAAAATGCCGGCCCACGTGGGGACGGCTCGCTATGTCCTGATAGGACTTACAAAGGTCTAACAAGCAAGTTCTAAGGGCGGATAGGGAAGGGATAGTAGCTAGGGAATCGCAATTACTCGAAATTACTCACACAATACGCTCTTCACACTGTAATCCAAGTAATTGTTCACCGTTCTCACACTCTCTCTACTTTGCACTCGCTCGCAATCCGCACGCTCTAACTGTTCCACGATCTGGCTCGAAGTGATAAGATTTCCGGTCGTCCGGGTTCTCGTGGGCCTCCAGGGCCTCGTTGATTGGTTGGGGCTGCTCAGCTGAGAGGGCTACGCGCTTCGGCATTGGTTGGCAGTTCCGGCATGGCAGGGCATTGGTCTGGTTCAAATCAGCTGTGTTGCCGGGCCTTCCAGGGCCTCGTGTCAGCGGCACGGCGCTGGCTTTGCCGGCACGCGTGCTGGCTGCGCGCGCCGGTCAAGATGGCGGCCTCCAGGCCTGTCAAGAATCTCCCGGGCACGTCTGCGGTCTCGGAGGGAGAGGGCTCCGCCGCTGTCACACGGGACTTTTTCCTGCCCATGTGACGGGACTGCACTGGGGCTGCATATATTGGTGGCGATGGTGGTGGCTGGGCATCCATCCCACGGGCGGCTCGATCTGTTGTTCCTCTGAAAATTAAAAAACTTTGTGTCACAAAGAGAATCACAGCTACGCCTTTCTTACGCATCCAATGTTGTTGACAAGTCAAAATGTACTAATCTTAATTGTAGCGATGTTCAAAATGGTGTCCACGAGCTGCAATGCACTCGCGTAGACGGTGAACAAAAGATTGTTTTGCACTCTTTATGGCCTCTGCTCTACACTGATGGCGACTGAAGACGACAGAATGGATGCGTATAACGGCGTAGCTGTGATTCTCCTTGTGATAAGGAGTATTTAGTTTTTTAATTTTCTTTCGAACCAGATGAAACAAATGTCATGTCCTTACAGGTGCCGGATTCGTCTTGAAATCCTCTAACAGACAGGCGTAAAAAATTATACGTTCAGTTGCAAAAAATTCAAGGTAACCTTGAAAAAACCTTTAAAAAAAGAGTTGACCAGTAATTTTTTATTATCACGTTAAAGTTCTCTTGAAACCATGCAAAAGCTGATAAAAACATTTTCGATCGGACTGCTAATAACAAAGTAATCTCTACTGATCACGCTCCGTGGTCCACCCTGTATATATGAATGAAGAAGAACGTCTCCCGAAAGTCAAACCGCGGAATAGTAGTAGCAAGATAATCCGATAGAGGACTATCGGATTATATATATATGTATTGTGACGTTAAAATTCACGTCGCAAGGTCCCGAGTGTAGAACTAGCGTGTTTTAAATACGGGACGCATTACCGTCCCTCGGAAGAGTCGCGAAAGGTACCGGCCAAGAACTCCAGGGTCCAGTCCCGGGCACGTCTGCGGTCTCGGAGGGAGAGGGCTCCGCCGCTGTCACACGGGACTTTTTCCTGCCCATGTGACGGGACTGCACTGGGGCTGCATATATTGGTGGCGATGGTGGTGGCTGGGCATCCATCCCACGGGCGGCTCGATCTGTTGTTCCTCTGAAAATTAAAAAACTTTGTGTCACAAAGAGAATCACAGCTACGCCTTTCTTACGCATCCAATGTTGTTGACAAGTCAAAATGTACTAATCTTAATTGTAGCGATGTTCAAAATGGTGTCCACGAGCTGCAATGCACTCGCGTAGACGGTGAACAAAAGATTGTTTTGCACTCTTTATGGCCTCTGCTCTACACTGATGGCGACTGAAGACGACAGAATGGATGCGTATAACGGCGTAGCTGTGATTCTCCTTGTGATAAGGAGTATTTAGTTTTTTAATTTTCTTTCGAACCAGATGAAACAAATGTCATGTCCTTACAGGTGCCGGATTCGTCTTGAAATCCTCTAACAGACAGGCGTAAAAAATTATACGTTCAGTTGCAAAAAATTCAAGGTAACCTTGAAAAAACCTTTAAAAAAAGAGTTGACCAGTAATTTTTTATTATCACGTTAAAGTTCTCTTGAAACCATGCAAAAGCTGATAAAAACATTTTCGATCGGACTGCTAATAACAAAGTAATCTCTACTGATCACGCTCCGTGGTCCACCCTGTATATATGAATGAAGAAGAACGTCTCCCGAAAGTCAAACCGCGGAATAGTAGTAGCAAGATAATCCGATAGAGGACTATCGGATTATATATATATGTATTGTGACGTTAAAATTCACGTCGCAAGGTCCCGAGTGTAGAACTAGCGTGTTTTAAATACGGGACGCATTACCGTCCCTCGGAAGAGTCGCGAAAGGTACCGGCCAAGAACTCCAGGGTCCAGGATTGTATTAGAATTACCTAAGATTAATTATTTTTGTTACGTACAACTATTTCATGCGTTTCGTATCCGGCCACCACCACCATCAACGTTTCGCCGAGGGAGAAAAGAGCAGCCACGCCTAGACAGACCATCAGTCGCAGCCTCGCTCGAAGGAAGTCGCCGCCAGTCCCGCGAGGGAGCGTGGAGACGCACTACGTCATCAGGCGCCTCCACCCCGCAGCTGACGGCTCCCGAATCAAGCGGGAAGCCGGGACAGCATAAGACATCGCACTGGATCATACCGATCTCGCATTGCCGCCGGTACGGACGTCCCGCGAAGGGAACGCCACCAGTACCGGAGAGGATGGAAGGCTCTGGAAGCTGTCCAGGTGCGAGTGGTCGCTACCCTCCACCATCTATCCGTCCCGACAGGAGTCCGGACGAGAACCAACTCAGGACGAAGTATCCGGACACCCTAGCTACGGCAACGAGTTGTGACATCCCGAAGAGTCCCGAGTCCAGCGAACAGGATCCGTCGCGAGGACTAGGACTAAGGAATTAACTAGCGGAACCGTCCTCCAAAGTAAAGAATTGTATCGTTTACAATGAGGCTCCGGTTATAGACGTTATATCGTTCCGCGTCCTTCTCGTAGGGTTAAATTGATAGAAATGATTATTACAATTATCGAAAAATATATTTGAATCCAGTAGCATGTGTTGAAGTTAGCGCGAGGGCCTACAATTGGCGAGTACCTCCGACATCGATGATTGGCCCAGGAGGGCCCGGCGGGGATGAGGGAGCTAGCGCTGGCCCCGAGTCCCGAAGAATTCCCGAAGAAATTCATTCTCGAGTAGTTAGCCTTCTTGGCCGGTGGTTCGTATGCAGTAGTTGTATCGTTGAAGCATCATTATATCGTTCACGGTAAGGGTTTCGTCGTCGAGAGGACGAAATCTTTTCCATCTAATTACAAACTTGTACTGCGTTATCACTTTCCTCCCGGTTTCGGCCTAGGAGAAGATCGCGTAACGTACAGTAGGAAAAGATTCCGTGCCTACCGTTTTAACTATTTATTTATCGTAATTTATTGTATATTGTGTATTTCGGCTATCGCCTTACTCTTGGTGACCCTGGAGAATATTAGAGAATCTATTTATCACGCTTCCCGTGATAGGCTCGTAGGACGTAGAATTAATTAATAAGTTATATTGTTGAAGATCCTACAGTCTCAGATAAGATATTGTTATTCTCAATACGTAATTATTATCTCTATGCATCTGTAACTATTTCTCTACTTGTCTCTAGAGTTTCGTATAGCCCTATAGTATATTATTTATTCTGTGTGAATTAGTATGTTCCATATTCTTTATGTTTAATAATTCCTGTAAGCTCCGCCACTCGACTGATCCGTTCCGTTATTCGCCGGAATCGTGTGTTTAGTAGCTACGTCTCGGGGCGTAGATAGCGTCGACCTTCGTACGCGTAACTCCGTATCGGCAACGGATTCAGTCTCGGCAGTTAGCGTTTAAAATCATATTTTATCGTATATCCACGCGTCCCTTAAGGACCTTCGTATCGCGTGGTTCACGTATCATTGTTACCGGAATTACTATTTCTTTTGTTATATTTTGTTATCATTGTTAATTCGTATAAGTCCCAAAATAAAGGGCCCGTTGTTATTGTTGTTAATAGTAATTGGAAGTTCTCACTCTTTATTCAGCGTATTATCTTTAAGATCCCCGCCCCTCTACTATCTCGTTGCGTTCTAGCTAGCCTGGTCAATTTCCTTCTTTCTCTCGAAATCTTATTATATCGTCTCGTGGCATAAAGGTGTGCCTGGTGCCCATGAGCATTTCATATTCCGAATTTCTGGGTTTCGGGGAAAAGTAAGACGGATTGCAATTTGTGACGGTATCGTTCCGTCTGGCATGTAAAACTTTCGTCACAGTATATATATAAGAAAAATAGGTGTTTCAAATATATATTGTAACGTAATTCTTTAAGTTATGACCCGACACCGATAGCAAAACATACGAGAACCAACCTATGTTACCTTCGGTCGTCCACCCGTCGTTCGTGCATCCGCAAGCCAGGTGGGCGCCAGCCAATTCTTTTTTCACCGGGAATTGAGGAACCGGTATAAACTGGGAGTTGGCGTGGAACAGGTCCAACTCCACTAAGAACGAGAGCTCTGACGGAACCTATCAGACGAGGCAATAGCTTAACGTAACCTGTCGATTTTTGGGGACGCGTAATATCGAGAAACGCAACCGTAGGTGCTGATCTTTGGGGTCGCGTAAAATCAGCAAACGCAACTAGATATACGAACGGGAGTGGACGGTTACGGAAATGCACGGCCGCTCAGGCTGCTGGGTTTGAGGTAGAGAGGGTCGGAGTAAGAGTCCGGCAAATAGTGAGAGAGACAGAGAGCGACGAACCGAGAACGTATCAGAGCGGATCTTAACTATTTATCGAGATCCCTTCACCAATTAATAAAATGGGAGTCCTTACCGGAGCTGGTACAGCTAATCCGTGGAGGTCGAGAACTGCATCCAAAGGACACTCTGGGGAGCACTGCACTAAGGCACAGCACTACACCACCGTAACACTCACAGGAATTCATAGAATTCCTGGATATCGCGAGAACAACGCGAGAACTGTACGAAGCGAGAACTTGCTATACCGTAGTGAAACACGGCAAGAAAAACTATCAACAGATAGCACGGGAGCACGAGCCAGCCCGTGACACCTCGGTCGTTGCCCCGAGACAGACTGCTTTGACAATAGCCAAATCCGAGAACTAATCATTCAGATGGGTCGAGAGCCTTATAACCGATAACTCTTCTATCCCCTTCGAGTCGTCTCTTTAAACCAAATCCAGAGCGTTCCTTAACGAATCGGTACGTAACTTCTGGAGATCTTCCACGGCCGCTTCCCCCGGGCATCGGGTGACAGCTGGGCACCACATCCTTAACCCGGGCAGGAGGTTCCTCGCCTGCCCTTAACCTTATCAAAACTACCTCCGCCCGCTCTACAGCCCTTTGCCCATCTCCAGCGGGGCGCCGATATCTTACCCGGGCTTCTGCCGGTCCGTGGAGACGTCTCCGTCAGGTACTTTCCTCTGCCGGGCAACTCGGTACGTCGAGACTATCTCCCCACGGCAGATTCGAGCACCTCGACCTCAACTAAACAATAACGAAATCTTACGAGTCCCTTGACATAACTATACGAATTAACCCGAGAGCGTAGTTTCTGAGCAGGGTGGCGACCCGAAGGGAACCAGAAATCGAGAACGTTATATGTATCGGTAACCGAAGCCGCCTTGGGACTGGGATTCGAAAAATCACGTCACAATATATGTATTGTGACATGGTGGATTTCACCCGTCTTGTCCTCGGCGGAAAATCACGCCGAAACGCGATACGGGCCGAAAGGCCATAGCAAAGTCCAGGCAGGATCCACCGACCGCAAGGGCCTGATTGAAATTTCGATAGATGATTTTATTATTTTCTTTTGTTTTGCGTGTACTCTGCCGGAGTTCGAATAGATGCTCGCTCGCCGTGCCCGTGAAGACGCGAACAACGAGAGAGGGAGAGTCAGCTGGAGTCCCATGAGGAAGGGAGCTGCGACACGCGAGGGTTGATACTCGCGCTATCTGCGGACAGCAGCTCTACTGGCCCCGGAGGTGCGCGCAACGCGGGACAGCTTGACGTCACGCGGCAGCAACGCGCTCTACTCAGCTGGTACTTAACCACGACGACTGAAAGCTGCGCGTACAGCGCCACACGACTGAGCACCACTACCGACCCCTATGGCATAGCGCCCATCGTCAGTCTGCGCATAATTATATTTCCGCGAGTTGGGAATCCAGGGACGCCTGGTGCACCCTCGCGCGAGAACGAATGTAACTCTTTGTAGGACCGAGATGTTTAAATTGTCCACAAGAGATGATGGAAATTAGTAATTGTCGCGATGACAT
>NW_014334020.1:3962-8002 GCF_000341935.2 Cephus cinctus | reverse complement strand
CATTTAACTGCGGGAACAGCTTGCCACCTAGCGGTGGACCGAAGCGACCCGTCGAGTTTAGCGGCCACCGCCGGGTGCTAGAGGTGTTCCCAGGCCCATGACTAATTCTGCTGCTCATATTACACTACCATTATTTGTTTATACAGACTGCAAATGTTAATTTAAAAAAATAGATATTTTTAATTTTTATAATATAAAAATGTTTCGACCCCAATCGCATAATTACTCGTTAAATATCGTACGAGTATTAATTTTTCATGCTGTAATGTAATTTATTATAAAGTGGCTTTCTACTTCCAATATTACCATTAATCTACACTATTAACATTTAAATCTTCAAAATTAAGAATACTACCGAAGGCGTATTATCGTGCGAGTAAAATGTTAATGAAAATTGTGTATAGCATAATTTTTACACAGATTCTGAGTATGTTTCAAAATTCATTGTCAGTATTGCCAGCATGGTTGTGTCTCAATCAATTGCATACAGTTAAACAATGACACGACCATACTCATAGTACTGACAGTAAATTTCGAAACATACCCTTTATTTTATTGAAACGGAAGCTTAAAATTCGCCATATACTATGACTCTCTTGTAACGTGCCTTCAATACATTCTAAATTATAAAAGCATTTAATGACCAGTGGACGCCTTTTTCTCGTCATAGACAATATCAATGGCATAGTAGAAGGAAAATGGGAATGCTTGAATATTGTACTAATATCGCGGTCCGAATATACATCTTGTTCTTTTAGTATTGTCTTTACCGTATAGAAGGTAACCTCTATCTCTCTAGAGCGTAATATCAAAAAACTATAAACGGAAATGAAAATTCTTCAAATCCATGTCAATTCTTACGAATCTTTGGTAGTACATCCCATCCAAGCTGTAAAAGCTTTTGGCGAGTTACCAAACTTGTGTGAGGTCTCGCATTATCTTGGTGGAACACTGTACCTTTTCTATTGATCAATTTTGGCTTTTTCCATTTGAGTTAATCATCCAATTTATCCAGTTGATGACAGTACATTTCAAAATTGATCCTGGTATTTTTCGGTAAATGCTCAAAAAACCATTCCTTCAAAATCGCACCAAACAGGCAGCGTCACCTTCTTTTGATGAAGATCGGCTTTCGAAGTGCTTTGAGCCGGTTCATCTTTTTTACTTACATTTCTCGTCCCCAGTGATGATTCGCTTCAAGAATGAATCATGTTCTTGATGTTTGAGAAGGAAATCACAGAAGTCAATGCGATGAAGAGAGTTTTTTGTTTCTGTGAGAACATGTGGAACCCATATGTCGAGTTTTGAAATTAAACCAAGGGGTTTCACATGATCATGAACGGTCCAATTCGATAAATCTAATCTCCTAACGATCTCATGGGCTGTTCTTCAGCGGTTTGCATCAACCAATGCCTTTATTTTGTTTTCATCAGCTTCAACTAACCTTCCAGAACGTGGTGCATCTTGAACATCAAAATTGCCGAAACGAATTACTGCAAACCACTTTTGGCACTCACGTTCTATCAATACATCTTCTCCATACACATCGAATAATTTGTTTCTTGCTTGAACAACATTTTTACCTTTTCAATAGTAAAAAAGTAAATATGCCGAAAATGCTGCTTTCGACTTTCAATATTTGATAGGACACCAAACAAAAACTATTGCGCAGAATCAAGCAAATTTTTTCACAAACAAGACTTGCTATATCAGCTGACAAAATATGCAATGACAATACGGCTTAAGTGTGAAATTGACTCTGATAAATTACAATTAAGTCCTCTGTTGGGAAAAACGAAACCACTTTCCGAACAATCTTACATATTTCCCAAAATGCTTCTATTTACAAGTGACTTATAATTACTAGCAATAGCGACTGCAATTTTACATTTTAAGGAATCAAGTATGAACACCCAGCTCACACATAATGTCCATAAGTTGTCTGTAGGGCGTCTAATGGCACAGAAGTCATTTTTAAGGTAGTCCGAGGTGCTAGTATTGTCACGTTAGAGTGAAACTGTAAACAAAAAAAAGTTTTTAAAAAGGGTAAATCATGTAATTGATATCATGTAATTCCATAGAGGTCATAGTTTGTACCATTTCAACGAAGAAAAATCTACATCACTTGTCCGATTTCAATGTATTATAGTTTATTTTATTCGTTAAATGATTCTCTAGAAATCCACCGGATTAGACTTCTCGATTGGCACTATTGTTCCTCACGAATTGCAGCCAAAGAAATTGCATTTCTTCCTATGAGATGGGTGTTTTTTTTTGTAGTATCAGACCAACAGATTAAAAAAAAGGGATAGGTACGAAACTTCTTTTCAATAAGAAAATTCTTATGAACTAGACATCAAATAAATAAGACTACACAATACTATAAACATAAAAGTTTAGTTAAGTATCAGTACCTCACATGCGAACAAAATGACCTTAAACTTATTTCATCTTGTTAGTTTATTAAGCAGCATACGTAAAAAATGTTTAATCCTACAAATAAACACCATTTACAAAAATTAAGAAAAAGTGTCGAATCACTAAAGTTAGGCTACGTTGGGAGCGGTCAGTAGTAGGATGGGTGATCGCTTGAGAACACCACGTGTCCCCTTGCCAACACCCACTCTTTTTATTTATTTTTTTCGCTTACCAATATATTTGTATTTCTTACAATTATTCACAAGATATATATAGCAATTCAATTTTATTTCTTCCTCAGTGAAGAAATTCCACACTGCATGCCTTAGTATGAAATACCCAACAATGAGTCTAAGAATTGAAATTCTGTTGGTGGTAAGTGTAGAACTTTTGTGAAGATTGTGCTGTCCTTTAATTGGTTATCGCATCAAATTAGCTGTGGGTGGGGATATTCCTCGCTGGGGAGAAAGGCGTTCACTTGGAACGTCGTAGTTGGTGGGTAGCCAACGCACTGCAGCTACCTTTCCGAGCATAATGGCTTCCTGCCTTTGGCTGCCATTACGCTTCGATTTTTGCTATGGCCCACAATCACCACCACAGAGTCTGTAGGACGCCTTGTATATCCGGACTCGTGCCTGTCGGATGTGTTGTAGCTTCCTGAACCAGGTGCAACCAGGGTAGCCCATCAGGTCGTTCCACGAAAACTCAATGTCTCAGGATATTATCTTATCTGATTATTTCACAGGAGCGGCGGGTTCTACGGTTGCATCTGCCCGCTCTCGTGATTCCTTCATTACCAATGTACTGCGACGTAGGCGGTCCTGCGCAGCGACTGCCCATTTGCAACCGCAAGTTAAGTACACTTTTAAGAATCTTAGTAAATTTACTATACAAAATTCCATGGAATTTACGACATAGGTATATGAAATTTATAATAATATACTTTTGTCGTAAATTTGAGAATATTATACGAAATGTATGACATCATAGGTTGAAAATTAAAATACGTGTATATTATTCGACCACTAAACTAATTCCGCATGAAAATAAATATACAGTTTCGTAAATTCTATATACGAATTGGAATCTGATATTTACGTGTATTTTAAACGTGTCGGTCAGGTTCTTTAGATTCCAGTCACTGGATTTAAAAAATAAAGCAACAGCGTATCTGAAAACTCTCAGGGAGTTTAATATCCCAAAGCATATTAATTTCGCGAACTTGGTATTTGAACCAGAAAATAATATACAATGAATGGGTAATTTACTAATTCGTATAGGAAATTTAAAAAATGTAAACGAAAATTTATATACTCGGTATATTAATATTTCATTTCAGGACTAAAAATCACATTACAAGTGAATTAATGAGAGCATTGTATAACAGGAGTTCCTAAACACTAAAAAAAATTTGCTTGAAATTTAATATACCTGTTGTAACGTAAATTTCTTTAACTTGACCCGACACCGATAGCAAGACATACGGGAACGAATATCTGCGAGAACCAACCTACGTTACCTTCGGCCGTCCACCCGTCGTTCGTGCATCCGCAAGCCAGGCGGGCGCCAGCCAATTCTTTTTTCACCGGGAATTGACGAGCCGGTATAAACTGGGAGTTGGG
>NW_014334020.1:0-1474 GCF_000341935.2 Cephus cinctus | reverse complement strand
TTTCTCAATGACAACAGTGGTGACTACAGCATTTGTGGGCCCCTCCGTTGTTGTTATTGTTATTATTGTTGTTGTTGCGGCGCCGGGGGCGCCTGTTCTGTGGCCAACTCCACCGCTACTGGGGGTAACCCCAGCCATATGTTGGCTGCAGAGTTGGCTGCTGCTGCGAAAAATAGAAAGATTCATTATTTATAATAATGGTAGTCATAGGAATGACAAGAGGATATAGATAAAGAAATGTTTTTAAAAACTTACCGAATATCCCCCGGCGCCCCGCGGCGCCGCTGACGCGTGAAGGGGCCCACAATACTGAAGCCCGTAGTAATCATTGGGCGGTGGTGGCTCATAGGTCTGGGGAGGTAGCCCATAGTAAATATGGGGTGGTGGCCCATTATCGGGCGGTGGCCCATATAGTACATACTGAAAACAGAAATATTGATTTATAAAAATATTTTGGTCTACTAGACAAAACACGCGAACAAAGTTTTCTATAATAATAAATACTAACCCCGGGCGGCGCATTTGGTCCGCACTACTGCTGAAAGTAATCATAATGAAAATTATTATATATGTATATGGAGATGCTGATTTCATGCAGCAAATGAGCAATCTAACAGCGTTATATTAATTTTTGTAACGCTGTACGGAAAGTATACAGTTTGTGCACCAAAAAACAAGAAAAAAAAGGTCCACTCTTGATGAGTTGAGAGTGTGCGGGAATCATAACATTCCCGCATGGAATATCGTACTTTTTTTTTGATGCACAAACTGTCTACTTTCCGTACAGCATTGCAAAAAATAGTATATGATACGCGTGCAGGTTGGTGATTCCTACTCGTAAGACTCGTGTACTCGTTGACGTTTGCCAACGTCACACTCGTCAGAAATCATCAACTTTCCGCACTTGTATCATAATGTACTATTATTATACTAACCATCCCGTATTGGTAAGACGCTGGCTGACCTACTGGCTGACCTACTGGCGTCTGGAAAAGAAGTTACAGCTACATTGTCAAACGGCCCTACGTAATAAAGCATATGTAAATACAGGTATAATTTATTGTACCAACCACGATTATAGGAACTCCATTTTGCCCTCGCGCTGGGCTATTTTTTGCTTTGTATTCTGAAACAAAGAGAAATATATTTTTCAATATATACTATTCAATATATACAAGCGGACGTATGGCAGCTTATTGACAAAGTAAGATTATTACGAATTGGCTTACTGCGAGACTATACGTAATAACAATCTCAATATCTATCAGATATTGAAATGATATTATATCAGAAATGTAATTTACGTAATAATCTTACTAAGGGAGACAAGAAAGAACAGCTATGCACAGAAGTAAATGCAGTGGGAGATCAGTACGTACCTTCAGTCATGGCGATTGCTTGCGACTGACGGCAACTAACGAAGCGCTGTAGACAAAGGGCAGCATGTGGGCGCTATTGGCTCCCTGGAACACGA
>NW_014334019.1:2240-4159 GCF_000341935.2 Cephus cinctus | reverse complement strand
GAATTACCAGCGGCGATCAGAAGCGAAAACAACACCATGACACGCTATCAGCGTGGTCTAGAGTGGTTCGACGGCGGCATAACGTACAAACAGCTATACACCAATTTCTGAAATATTGCCGGTATTTCGCGGAGCATATACATGCGGGGTCCGGAGAGCGTGCTTTTTCTGCAGACCGTGATGGCCGAGAGGTTATAAATTTGGATGAAACCCCCAATAACTCACCATACGAGGACTTCCCACCGAATAGTGACCATTACGAGTGTATCGTTCACGCTTGTAAGGAGACACGGGGCTCGTTTACCTGTGCTCTGAACAACGCATTACGTCTTGAATTCTGGCTTCGAAATAACGGACCGCATATATGAACACGCTAGACCTTTACCTCGGCCTTTGCGGTATATCGGAGCATACGACGGGTGTCTACCCAGCTGATAGAATACTCCGAAACTGGTCGAAACCAGCTGCTATTATCGCCAACACGGACGATCATACGAAACCAGGAGCGCATAGGGTTGCAATGTACGTGAACGCTGACGGAGACGGCTACTACTTTCACAGCTACGGATTACCACCGCTGAATCATCACCACGCATCGCGACTCCGACGGAACTGTCGATCGTTCCGATGGAACACTCAGCAGCTTCAGAGCGAGACGTCAACGGTGTGCGGCCAATTCTGTATGATGTTTTTACACTACCTTTCCTCAGGCTTCGGGATGCACGCCTTCCAGAATGTGTTTAGTAGTGATTTGCGGAAAAACCATAGAATCGCACGAGAGTACTATGACGCTTTTTTGCGAAAGAAGCGCTTGGAGGATCGCTAGTATGCGCAGGATAATAAGATCTATGGTGGTGGTGGAGGTGGTAGGATACAATATGCACGCTGTAAATCTGTATACATGTGTTAATATTTTTTTATTAGAAGAGTAGTTAATTTTGTAAAACAGCAAGCGTTATTTAATATAAAAAAAAAACAGTAATTATAATATAAATTGAACTAGAATAAAAAAAAACTATTACTAAGCCTTATAGCGTATATACAATATAAGTAAAAATAATGATAAATAATGGCGGTGATGTGGTGTAGCGGTTAGCTTAAAATTATTATTAATAGTATTTGTATGCTAGAGTATATATATATATATATATAGTGACCACGTCTGTGGTTTATTTATCCTCAAACGGGTCCAATGCAGTGTTCTGTAAATCGGGCGGGCGGACGAAATAAAAGGGGGACACGGTTTCAATAAAATAAAACAATATAATTGGCGCTAGCCACAGGAATACAAACTAAAAGAAAGCGAATTACACAATATTTTGCAGAAGAGCTAACTAAAATAAGTAACGTAACGAAAGAAATACTGAGAATAAAATGCAGTCTACAGGGAGGTGGCGCGTTCAGGCGGGAGCACGCCACTGACGGCTGTCAGTTGGGGACTGGGACTAGGGGGATTGGGGGGGTGAGGGGAAACTTGCTGTCGATCAGTCGGTCTTCATAACAACTATGGGCGCCAGCTACAAAGCGGTGTAGCACCGATCCAGGACCTTCAAAGGTCCTCGGATGTTTACAGTCTGACTTTCAAATAGCAACAGGCACGGCTAGCTAAGGGAAGAGGCAGGAGGGATCTCAGGAGGAAGGTTCCCGATCGCAATGGCTTCTTAATTATTACGTCGATATTCCAATCTGTCTATAAGGGGGGATACACGCTAAAGGAAGTAAGAGGGAACGCGGGCCCTCACGAGTAAACGCACGTAACGCAATCAATCGCAATACACACACCACTCGACCTCGCGGCGTGACAAGGGAAATACCAAGAATGGCTGGTCCACGTGGGGACGACTCGCAATAGACAATGGCTAATTATATACTAGATGAAAAGGCTAGAGAGAAGAATGGGGGGGGGGGGGGGGGGGGGG
>NW_014334019.1:0-2166 GCF_000341935.2 Cephus cinctus | reverse complement strand
GGGGGGGGGGGGGTTGGGACAGGGAATCACTCAAACTTGAATCTACTCACGCTAATTTTCTCGCTACTTTCTTGTCTCTCTCTTGCACACTTCCTCTCTCCCTGTATCTTTCTCACACTTTTTCGAACACTCTCCCTTTGTAGATTCTTCACTCTGTCTCTCTTTATTCTCTCTAACACTCTTTCGTACACTCTCACTGTTTAGGTTCTTCACCCTGTCTCTCTTTATTCCTCTCACGGGGTATTCCTCACTCGCTATATCTGTCACTCTCAGGGATTCACACTATGCTCTCGCGCGGTCTGGCTCGAAGTAAGTCCTCGTGGCGCGGGACCACGTTTCTTCTCTTGGGCTGCTCCACTCCAGGGGCCTCGCTGGTTGGCTGGCTGCTGGAGTTCGGAGAGACTACGCGCTTCGGCATTGGTCGGCGGGTCTGGCATAGCAGGGCATTGGCGGTGTGACGGGCGCTCGTACATGGCTGGCCGGTTCGTAGTCCTCGCTACTGGCCGGGCAATATGGCGGCGCCCTGGGCCTGTCAGTCGCCTCGGTGCTTTCGAGCGGTCGGGGGAAGGGGGACCCCGCCGCTAGCTGCACGGGCTTAGTGGCTACCCGTGCAGCGGGACCGCACCGGGGACATATGGCAGCGGTGGTGGCTGGCGGTCGTGCAGGCTGTCGTGGCTGAGTCCATCGGTCGGTTTCCCTCTTCCTGCTCATGTCATTCCCGCGTCCCGTTGCCTAGGCGACGCAGCCTCCCTCAGGCGGTCCACGGTGATCAGGCTATGCTGGCTGTCGATCTCCGCTGTTCCATCGTGTTCCTCGCCGTAGATTTTGGAGTCTTCGTTGTCCTGGACGTAGATTTCGGAGTCTTCATGTTCCTCGCCGTAGATTGTGGAGTCTACGGCGAGAACCACCAAGACTCCAAAATCTACGGTGAGGAACACGAAGGCTCGAAAATCCACGTCCAAGAAGACGCAGACTCCAAAATCTACATCCGGGATCACGGAAATCTACACCAGGAATACTTCGGCTTCTAACATGTAACGAAAAATAACATTATAGTATGTTTTAGCCACCTTGTACGGGTTTGCGTCCGACTGAACGCTTACCTTAAAACAATTGCGAATCGTGAGTTCGGCGTGAAGCTGCTGCACGAAGCTAAGGCGTTCCTCCAGTATCAGGAATTTGTCAAAAAATGAGAAAATTTCGGACGCAAATATCTCTCTTATTATGTGTGCAATCCGTCCGAATTTTTTTTTATCTCTATTATTTTTTCTTGCTCTACAACTTTTGCATTTAACTTTTTTTAACATCATTTGAAATGGCTAAGATAATTTTTTTTATTTGCGACCGATAGTTAACCGAACAATAATAATATGCCCATTCGATGCGCAATCAAAAAATATTCAATGGTTGTGACATCAGATTTTCGAACTTGTGCACCGTTTCACCGCAAATCTCAAACGTGCATCTGGGCTGATACACTCTGTATATATATTGTAACAAAAATGTTACTGCAGACTCCCCTCCGCCTCCTGGCTCGAGGTCCCATAGGCCTCAAGTATTGCGTTTCATAGTTGAGTATTATTAATTGCGTTTATTTAGATGTTTTAGCCATTACGTTAAGGATAAGACCCCTTCCCTCCACCCCTCCCTCTCTGCCACTATTCCCCTTCCCCCGTAGGGCACTGGCTCGAGGACCATCGCCGAGGACACAACCAGCACCAGCACCGAGGACACCGTCGTGGACCTGCCACGAGGACAGCATCCCTGGATGGACCGCGAGAGCGGCTACGTGGCCAAGGCAGCGGAAGGCAGGGATGGCATGGGCAGGAGGAACAACCGACTGAGAGCCCGTGGGATGGATGCCCCGCCATCACCATCACCACCAATACATGTAGCCCCGGTGCAGTCCCGTCACGGGCAGGAAAAAGCCCCGTGTGACAGCGGCGGAGCCCTCTCCTTCCTCCTTCCGAGACCGCGGACGTGCCCGGGAGAATTTGACAGGCCTGGAGGCCGCCATATTGACCGGCGCGCGCAGCTAGTACGCGCGTCGGCGAAGCCAGCGCCGTGCCGCCGCCACGAGGCCCTGGAAGGCCCGGCAACGGCTGATTTGAAACGGGCCAATGCCCTGCCATGCCGGAACTGTCAACCAATGCCGAAGCACGTAGC
>NW_014334018.1:0-1177 GCF_000341935.2 Cephus cinctus | reverse complement strand
TCTTCTTTCCCCGCTAACTTTTCCAAGCCCGTTCCCTTGGCAGTGGTTTTGCTAGATAGTAAATAGGGACATTCATTATGAAGGCCCGCCCTCAAAAGGATGGAACCTCTGCGACCTCGCCTATTAAAGGCATACGCAACAAACTACCATCCACCATACACCGGCACCATGTCAGAAGAAACGGGCCCAGAAAGAATCCAGCAGCGCCTGCGGGCTTATGCGCAGGATGGGCGGTTTGGTCACATCACGTCACCGAATTCTCCAGCGTTAACCGGAAGCTCGGTGGCACTTTGTGTCCACGGGGAACCACGGGGAGGCCCACCCACTGTGTCCCGACCCGGACACACGCCCTGACCCTTCGAGAGGGCGGAAGGAATGGGATGCGGTGTTTAGGATAGGAAGAGGACAGGGAGTCGAGCAGGGAAGCTCGACGCGGCAGTTCACAGAAGTGAACGCTCGCAGGGCGCATTGCCACTCGCCCCGGGTTAACGCAGCCGGGGTTCCCCCGAAAGAGAACCAGCACAAACCGCCTCACCTCGCGGGAGATGCGACAATTAAGGTCTGGGACCGTGTTCGACACTCTGACGCGAGCACACGTTGAACTCGCCGGGTCGACCGGTACCATCTGAGGCCGTGTCCGACACTCCGACACGAGCACACGTTGAGCTCACCGGGTCGACCGGCCCCGTCTGAGGCCATGTTCGACACACTGACGAGCACACGTTGAGCTCGCCGGGTCGACCGGCCCCATCTGGTCCCGGAACGTGGTTCGAACACCGGCGCGAGCATCGTTGAGCTCGCCGGGCCGACCGTTCCCTCGCCTTTCTTGGTATGGGGGCCGTGTCCCCCACACCGCGTCTGCATTAGTTTTCCCCGAGAACCGGGTAGTTCAGCCCCTACTCCACGACAAGGATGCAGACCTGTAGGGGAGTAGATAGGGACAGTTAATGTAAAGGTCCGCCCACCGAAGGGACGGCACCTATGCGACCTCGCCCATACGGGCATACGCCACAAACTTCCATCCACTACCCAGCGGTGACAACCATGCCAAGAAAAGCACGCCAGGAAAAATCCAGCAGCGCCTGCGGGCTTATGCGCAGGGTGGGCGGTTTGGTCATGGCGCGCCAACGGTTCTCCAGCGTTAGCCGGAAGTTCGGTGACACCTCGCGTCCACGGG
>NW_014334017.1:584-7422 GCF_000341935.2 Cephus cinctus | reverse complement strand
AGATTGAGTCATATTCTCACGAGATATTGATGCGAGATCAGAAGCCATTGAAAAAACCGTCGTATCCAATACCAAATACTTACAAGGATCAAGTACTGGAAGAGATAAGAAAATGGGAGGAGAATGGGATAGTTGAAAGAGCACCAACGGAGTACCTAAATCCATTAGTGGTGGTAAAGAAACCCAGTGGAAAGATTAGACTCTGCTTAGATGCCAGATCCATTAATGATAAGATGATAGGCGATGAGGCGAGACCTCCGACTATCGATGGAATCATGGAGAGAATGGAGAAATCGGAGTATTTTTCTAATCTCGACATAAAAGATGCATTCCTGCAGATCGAGCTTGATAAGGAATCAAGAAAATATACAGGATTCATATTTGATGGACAAACCTACGTATTTAAGAGACTTCCTTTCGGTCTGAAGACGTCAGGAGCATCATTTACCAGAGCAATTCATAAGGTCATTGGGCCGGAATTGGAAAATAAAGTTATAATCTACTTGGACGATATTCTGATAGCAACAAAGGAGTTGGAAGAACACTGCAAGCTATTGGAAGAAATCTTACACAGGCTGGATAGAGCGGGTGTGAGGATCAATAAAGATAAATCACATTTTCTAGTCAAAAAGGTGACATTCCTAGGTCATGCATAATCTACTTGGACGATATTCTGATAGCAACAAAGGAGTTGAATGAACACTACAAGCTATTGGAAGAAATCTTACAAAGGCTGGATAGAGCAGGTGTGAGAATCAATAAAGATAAATCACATTTTCTAGTCAAAAAGGTTACGTTCCTAGGTCATGTGTTTAGTGATGATCGAGTAGAAATAACTGAAGAGACAAAAAGGAATATTCGGGAGTTCCCTGAGCCTAAAAATAAGAAAACTTTGCAGTCGTTCTTGGGCTTAATTAATTGGGACCGTAAATTCATTCCGAGATTGGCAGAGGTCCTACAACCACTGTATCAAAAAGGAATATTCGGGAGTTCCCTGAGCCTAAAAATAAGAAAACTTTGCAGTCGTTCTTGGGCTTAATTAATTGGGACCGTAAATTTATTCCGAGATTGGCAGAGGTTTTACAACCACTGTACGATTTACTTAAAAAAGATGTTAGATTCAAGTGGGGAACTATGCAGAGACAAGCCTACACTGAGTCTAAAAGATTATTTGCGGAAGCTAAAGCTTTATATTACCTGAATGCGAATTTCCCTATATTGGTGGAATCGGACGCATCAAGTCACGGCACAGGTGCATGTTTATTCCAAATGGATGAAGAGGGAAATAGAAGAAACATCGCATATCTGAGTAAAGGTTTAAATCCAGCCGAAGAAAGATACACGACAACGGAATTGGAGTGTCTGGCAGTGGTGCGAGCACTTAAAAAGTGGAGAGTAATATTATTGGGCAGACCCATTACTATGAAGCAAGATACACGACAACGGAATTGGAGTGCCTGGCAGTGGTGCGAGCACTTAAAAAGTGGAGAGTAATATTATTGGGCAGACCCATTACTATACGTACGGATCACCAAGCCTTAAAATTTATATCTCAATGCGCCAGAGTAAGCAACCGAATAGCTCGTTGGTTACAGTTCTTGAATGAATTCGACATTACATGGGAACACATACCCGGGAAACAGAATGTAGTGGCCGATTTGTTATCAAGAATGCCAGAGGGTCCAAATCTAAGAAGAGGGAGGGAGATCCAAATCGGGCTAATCATTCCGATGAATGAAAGCACCGAGTGGGATGACGCGTTGCAGGAACTCAAGAGAGTGCAGAATGCAATTTCCCAGGGATTGATGCAGAAGGAACCCATGAAGTATACTATGAAGAATAGATTCTTATGCAGGAAGAATAAAGAAGAATGGAGAGTATAGATACCTGACAAGATAGCGAATGAATGGATTCGAAAGATCCATAAATTTCTGGCTCACAATGCAATTTCCCAGGGATTGATGCAGAAGGAACCCATGAAGTATACTATGAAGAATGGATTCTTATGCAGGAAGAATAAAGAAGAATGGAGAGTATACATACCGGACAAGATAGCGAATGAATGGATTCGAAAGATCCATAAATTTTTGGCTCATTTTGGTACAGATAAGGTGGAGGAATTCGCCAAAAGATACTTCCATATCGCGAATCTAGGCTCGAGAGTTAGAGGGGTAGTCTCTGCATGTGAGATATGCCAGAGGACCAAGTTTTATACGAGGGAGGTCACTGGTGCACCCTATTACAAACTACCTGAAGGCCCAGGTATCAAGATATCTGTAGACATATATGGACCATTACCAGTCGCAAAGTCAGGGCATAAATACATTCTGGTTTGTATGGACCAGTTCTCCAAGCTCGTAAAGTTTTATCCAATGAACAATCAGCGGGTGAATACTATAGTGGATATAATTAAAGCAAAATATATTCCAGAAGTAGGAAAACCTAGCTACATTTTGTCTGATAGAGGAGGGCAGTTCTTATCGTCAATATGGCAGGAAGAAATGCATGAAATGGGCATAACTCCGGTTAAAACTACCACGTATAACCCGCAGGCTAATCCTGTGGAGAGGGTCATGCGTGAGTTAGGTAGACTGATAAGGACGTATGCACATGCGTGTGTACAGAAATGGCCCATGATCCTAAGTCGGGCTGAGAAAACAATAAACAGTACTGTACACTCTGCAACGGGGTTTGAACCAAGAGAGTTACACCAACAGTACGAAGGAGTGACAATTCCAGCGGAATTCCAGGAGCTGAGGCAAGATAACCTATCATTAGAAGAGAGGATAGCCAAAGCAAAGGAAAATTTAGCAACCAATGCTACCACAAGATATCAAAGATATTGTCAGAAGCATCGGACCACTGAATACGAAGTTGGAGATCAAGTGTTACTTAAGGAGCACAAATTGTCACAAAAGGAAAAGCAGATTAACAGGAAGATATGCCTGGTATATGATGGTCCTTATGAAATAATTGGGGTACCATATAAGAACGTTATTATACACTGCAAGACACTATTAGCGTAACTCGATATACCATCAATATTAGGTAGCCCTCTTACTCTTTTGTAAAATGGAAGAGGTTCATTATCATCATTTTTTTCTTGGCAATTTAAGATGTTTTTATGTACAGCCCAAATAGAATCCCCTATCTTAGGACCATGAGTTTTGACAGTATCAATAGTCGCAAGGTCAGGTCTGTACTTTCTTCGTAATCTATTGTATTCCGTTATGGATTTTTCATTTGCTTTTACAGCGGCTGGGTCATAATTGATAAGATGTAATCCTTGCAATGTTGTTACTCGTGAAAACGCAACATAAGTTTGTCCACAACTAAATGTAGAATTGCCTGTCTGTACAAGGGCATTCGTTAAGCTTAAACCTTGACTTTTGTGGATGGTTATACCATAGCTAAGGCATATGGGGAATTGTTTTCTTATAACAAATGCTGCATCCATTATTTCGAATTTGACACTCAAACGTTCCAACGTATATTCTACTCCGGACGGCAGTACAACTTTAATACTTTCGACATCGTTTGTATCAATAGCTCGTCTGAACGACACAATTTTAGCGATTGCCCCATTGACAAGACCTAAACTGACATCGATATTTCTTCTTATCATAATGTGAGCGCCCATTTTTACAGTTATAACCTTTGCCAATCCAGCTGTCCGTGAACTATCTTCCTCATCGCTGAGCAACATTTTTGAAACTTTTTTCTTCATGTAAGATACACACAGTCTACTGTATCTCGAGCAATAAGCTTTATTTCTTCGAAAGGAATGCGTGATAACATTACAGCATTTAAGGCGTCACACTGGGCACAAGTAGGAAGTAAGCAAACAGTATCCGACGGCAACCTATCCATGTAGTCGCATAGTTCGCGCAATCGACCGTCGACAGTTCTTTGGACGAACTGTATCTTTCGTGTCTCCAAGACTTTTGTATCAGAAGTATTGACTACTCCTATTCGAATACGTGATAACAAATCTCGATACGATAGATCACCTTTTTGTCGCATGTTAATTGTCAATTCGTCATAATTGAAAAGTGCTGACCACAGATCAACGGATCCTAATGCTCCTATCAATTTCTTAACTTGTCTATTTGATAACATAACAAAAGGAGGTTCTTCGTGCACAGGCGGAAGTTGTAATAAATCGCCAAAGAGGAGGATGTGTTTTCGACCAAACCAACCGTCCTCTAATTCCCCACTGTTAAATATTTCAGTTAACCGCAGGTGAATGTACATAAATATAACATTAGATATCATTGAAACTTCGTCGATGATTATTAACGCAGTATTTCTCATTTCATCACGCAATAATTTCAGAGCTCCGTCTGAAAGTTCTCGGTATTTGGCTGTGCGACCATGCTCAACCGGCAATTGAAATAGACGATGAATCGTCAGCCCATCGATGTTAAACGCTGCAATTCCGGTCGGCGCAGTTACCGCTGTATCTTTCCCAAGAATTTTTTTAGCCCAACATCTTAATGTTTTTATTAAGAAACTTTTTCCAGTACCTCCCTCTCCACTAACGTATAGTCGAACAATATCAGCCTCAGAAGTAATGGTAGTAGTAACTTTATCAAACACTCGTTTCTGATCAATATTTAATTCTGCAATCATTTGAGTAAGATGCTCTAGATCTAATTTGTCACCCATAGCTTTTACGTCTTTCACTGCATCTTCTACATCTCTGGGTACACATTCTAATAATTCATCAGCGCCAGAATTTATACTTTCTTTTGGATCTTCTAATAATTTTTTCTCAACTTGTTTATTCACATAATCTATTCCTCGTTGTATCTCTGTTAATTGTTCGTGATAACGATGAGCATCTTCTAACTGTGATTTCAAAGAGTAAAATGCCTCGGCATATGTATCGTACTCATTCTTCAATACATCGGTATTCCTCCATGGCTTAAACAATAAAAGTAATGAAAAATAGTAATTTTCGGGCTGTGTATGTGGGTTGTACACATAGTGATTAATAAGACAGGGTCGAAGTCTCCTCTTTAAATACGTGGATTCACTAATTTTATGCACTTCTAAACACCGTTTAGGCATGGTTTTTGTAATATCGTAGAATTTCGCAAAATTATAGAGACTCAGAGAACTTAGACTTTCAGGCCTCGCAGGATAGTAAGTGTCGATCAACGCAGGACAAAATAGATCTGTCGATTCTTTGTCCAACGATGTATCAGAAGTATTGACTACTCCTATTCGAATACGTGATAACAAATCTCGATACGATAGATCACCTTTTTGTCGCATGTTAATTGTCAATTCGTCATAATTGAAAAGTGCTGACCACAGATCAACGGATCCTAATGCTCCTATCAATTTCTTAACTTGTCTATTTGATAACATAACAAAAGGAGGTTCTTCGTGCACAGGCGGAAGTTGTAATAAATCGCCAAAGAGGAGGATGTGTTTTCGACCAAACCAACCGTCCTCTAATTCCCCACTGTTAAATATTTCAGTTAACCGCAGGTGAATGTACATAAATATAACATTAGATATCATTGAAACTTCGTCGATGATTATTAACGCAGTATTTCTCATTTCATCACGCAATAATTTCAGAGCTCCGTCTGAAAGTTCTCGGTATTTGGCTGTGCGACCATGCTCAACCGGCAATTGAAATAGACGATGAATCGTCAGCCCATCGATGTTAAACGCTGCAATTCCGGTCGGCGCAGTTACCGCTGTATCTTTCCCAAGAATTTTTTTAGCCCAACATCTTAATGTTTTTATTAAGAAACTTTTTCCAGTACCTCCCTCTCCACTAACGTATAGTCGAACAATATCAGCCTCAGAAGTAATGGTAGTAGTAACTTTATCAAACACTCGTTTCTGATCAATATTTAATTCTGCAATCATTTGAGTAAGATGCTCTAGATCTAATTTGTCACCCATAGCTTTTACGTCTTTCACTGCATCTTCTACATCTCTGGGTACACATTCTAATAATTCATCAGCGCCAGAATTTATACTTTCTTTTGGATCTTCTAATAATTTTTTCTCAACTTGTTTATTCACATAATCTATTCCTCGTTGTATCTCTGTTAATTGTTCGTGATAACGATGAGCATCTTCTAACTGTGATTTCAAAGAGTAAAATGCCTCGGCATATGTATCGTACTCATTCTTCAATACATCGGTATTCCTCCATGGCTTAAACAATAAAAGTAATGAAAAATAGTAATTTTCAGGCTGTGTATGTGGGTTGTACACATAGTGATTAATAAGACAGGGTCGAAGTCTCCTCTTTAAATACGTGGATTCACTAATTTTATGCACTTCTAAACACCGTTTAGGCATGGTTTTTGTAATATCGTAGAATTTCGCAAAATTATAGAGACTCAGAGAACTTAGACTTTCAGGCCTCGCAGGATAGTAAGTGTCGATCAACGCAGGACAAAATAGATCTGTCGATTCTTCGTCCAACGATTCAATTTCTTTCCGAGGTTTTAATTTTCGACTTCTAATTTTATTGACATCGAGCCACTTTATAGTGGTCCACGGGTCAGTTCCATGCAGCGACATATCCAAAAGAGTATCAGCAGCTTCAAGAGCACCGCACTCCCTATAATTCAACATTCGCATACCTATATTCCAAAGACAGAATTGCACGGATTTTGTTGAATCTTGCACATTAAATGCGTCTGTTGCATTGGACTTCTCCGCTTTGGTTTGATACTTGGTTACATACGCAGTTAAAATGGTCGATAATTCACCAATGAATTGCATATCCATATTTCCTTCCCAGATACAAAGAATAGCTGGACTGTAATCATTAATTGCGGCATCATTTGATGCGCGGGGCAAG
>NW_014334017.1:0-226 GCF_000341935.2 Cephus cinctus | reverse complement strand
TTGATGCGCGGGGCAAATCATAAAGCCTGCTTCTTGTTTTCAATCGTCTTCTGCCTGCAATTGACACAGCCACATCTCTAATTTTAATTGTCTCTGTGAGTGGTCGCGGATGGCCGAACTTGCACCGTCGTGTAAAACCGGTTTTGGGTTTCTTAGATCGTAAACAATAACCATTAAGACGGTGCCGCTGATAAGCATTAACACGTCGATATAATTGTGGGGAAAC
>NW_014334016.1:0-1017 GCF_000341935.2 Cephus cinctus | reverse complement strand
CTCCACTTATCCAATTTCTATAGTATGTATAAAATGAATAGTTATTGCACAATAAGTTATAAATCGCTACACGCCATATAACCCTATGGTATGTGACTGCCAAGCACTGCTAGGAGTCGACATGTCAGCGCCACCAGTCTTCGTGCACATAACGAATATGCGTTTTACTGATAGGGATCCTGAGATACACCATGCGACCACTTACTGTAAACTCTACACACATCAGGTCCTTTAGAATGCAGTCAGCTTTTGCTTTATTCCTATGATTCCATTTTTCGTGCGATATAAATCGGTCGGACGCTCGAAAACGCTGAAAACTATTATACAAATGGGTGATAAAGTATGATTGGAAAATATGATAAATAAAAAATACTCCTTTTTTGCAGCTCGTCAAGACGCATCTTTTTTACTTATATCATTTTTTTGAGAAGTAATTATTTTCTTAGATAAAAAATAAGATCTAACTTTTCTTTCCTCCGAAAATAAGCACCAAAATTAATGTTTTTCAAAACTTGAACTGTGATATATCGGAAAGTTTTCAATCGAATCGCTTGAAATTTTAACTTGAGGTTCGTAACCTATGAGCGACTCTTGCGATATACATTAATGTATTAGCGTTATATTGTTTATTTAAATATTAATAGGAGCGAAAAATCACGTTTTTCACATTTCACATAACGAGGAAGTTTTGTATTATTGAAGTTTGGGTAAAGTGTCCCTAAGTATGACGATTCGTACCGTTCGGGTAAGTTTCTAGCGAAGTTTGATTTAGATCGATCAAAAACTGCAAAAATTATGTATTGACGCGCAGCACTAATACATTTTATGTTCGCAAAGTGCCAATCGCCGAGCGCACTAAGTTGCCTCGGCGCCGTTTCAGGTAAAATAAACGCTAATCGTTCAATAAATTAAAGAAAGAATTAGACTAAACTTCCGACTCATAATGTGTGATGCCTATCTAACGGCATACGTACCGAAGAGGGATCTCAGGGAGCTACCCTAGGCCGAGGAGAGAGG
>NW_014334015.1:0-1903 GCF_000341935.2 Cephus cinctus | reverse complement strand
TTGACTCGAGTAAAGAGTCTCGGCGCGCTGCGCCCTGCACAGCCGGTTGTCTGTACTTGGCACGAGACTCGACCGAGTCTCTTGATTGCACTTGTCGAAAATTTTGTTGAACCCCGCTGTGTTACCGGGGAAACGCGTATGTGCCGAACTACTGCCCATGATAAAGAGACCATCCGATATTTCATTTTAAACGGTAGTGTACTTATTGTATCGTAGAATCCCTTGATGGCTAAGATCCATGTCCCTCTACCCTAAGTGTTTCGGAGGGAAACAGGCCGAAACAGGCCGTGTTGTGGCCAGGTGCTCCAGCTGATCTTGTTGTGTGATTTCGAATAATAAGTGATTGTAACCTTTTCACGGTACCTGGCGCGCAGTATAATTACCGCGTATTCTGAAGAGCCTAAAGCCCGTATTCAGAACTCGCTCTTAAGGTCACTAACAGAATCACTATTTGTTAAAAGTGACTGCGCCGAGTTATTAATGATCGTATTCAGAACTCGCTTTTAAGCCGCTTTTAGCTAAGGGTACGCTAACAAAGAGCAGCGTCTTGTAACATGTACTTTCAATTGCGTTCGGAATCATTCGAGAAGACTCGGACATATTCGATTATATCCGGGAGTATTCGATAGAATTCGGAAAGCGCGAACTTCATATTTGGTGCACATAGCAACCATATTTGAATTTCGAAATCACAAGAATTCTCTTTCTCGAAGGTAAGCTATTAACATTAAATTAATACATTAAAATCGTGTAAATGTGGTAAGTATGTATAACTATTATATAACAGGCATGACATGAAAATGACAAACATGTAAATCGTTGTAAATCACCATGCAACGAAAAGAGAATTTCACCATCGAAGAAAAAGCATCAGTTGTACAATTTGATATACTAGATGAATAGACTTGGTACAGGCGGAGGTCCTGACCTCCCAGAACCTTCCGGGCTCGATTTCACAATCAGTGAAATTTGCCCGGAAGATTTTGCGGAGGATGAAAATCCCCACGACTCCGATAGACTAGTATGTATTATTTGTATTATAGTTTTAATTAATTATATTAGTCTACATTATTATATATGTTATTCGCAATGTATTCATATTTATAGAGAAGAACGAACCCAACATTGAACACGGCGGAAATGTCTGAGAATGAAGTCACATACGAACTGGATCCAACAACTGGGTATAATAATACTTGATATATTTATATTCGTATTGTCATCTTCCTTATTTGTTTATAATGTTGTATTGTATTTACGTCCCAAAGATTTAAATCTGCGTGATTGATGATTAATTTATAAAAATGACAAGTAGCAATTTTTAATTTGGTTAAAATATATTTTAGTGAATTAGTACGTATACAGTCGAACCTACATCAGGCAGATCCGTCTTGTTCCACGGAAGTTGGAAAAGGAAGTCGTGGGGATAGGACGTCGCCTGAGCCAGTACCAAAGAAGATAAAAAAATATATGACAGCCTACGAAGCAGCCATGCTTGAATTGCAAACGAAAAAAATGGATGAAATATTACGTCCGCGTGGAAAGTCAGATTCTACATACGTGGTCTATGACTGAGCATCGGAAGATTAAACAGTGGGGTCTGGTTTTTATCACATAGCGACCATAGGAAATGGTTATCTAGCATATGGGTTCTAGGTCTCTGGACAATGAAGTGAACCTAAAGGAAAATGTTTACAGAATATATTTAGGCTATGGTCTTGACCGTTATTTATGCGATATATATGCGGATATTCCTGACTCTATGACTCTATGACCCTTCCTAGAAAAGCCCACTAAAAACTCCTTATTCATTTACAAAGAAGTCATCCTCATCCAATCCTGACCTAGTAATTCTTTCACCCTTATGCAGAGTTCCCCCGCCAAAATTCCCAGCACCAATGAA
>NW_014334014.1:0-1279 GCF_000341935.2 Cephus cinctus | reverse complement strand
CCCTAACGTAAGCTCTATACTGGAATCTGTCTCTAAATTAAGTTTTCTTTTCTAGTCGCAAATAATATTCTAAAATAAATTTATCCTATCAAAAAGGGTTTAAACCGGCAACTATCGGATGCTTTTAGTGATAATTATTATATTGTATGCTCTCGCTATTTATGTGATTTCTTGGTGTTACCTATGCTGTATTTTGTATTTGTCGCGTGCTTTGCTGTTACTTCTTGAATCTCCGAGTGTCGCGATTGACTCTTTCCTATTCGCGTAAAACTTTGTTATAAATCTAGCGAATTGTAATCGCGCGTTCGCCGGAACCATTATTCGTGATTCTTATTTATTCGTGTGTTCTCTGGCGTTCGTGATCCGTCCTATTTATCTTTCCTATTCGCGTAAAACTTTGTTATAAATCTAGCGAAATGTAGTCGCGCGTACGCCGCAACCTTTGTTCGTGATTCTTATTTATTTGTGTGTTCTTTGGCGTTCGTGATCCGTCCTATTTATTTCGCGCCGTTTGTGAAAGTATCAGGACCATCTGTTTAATCTCCAAAAAGTATTCTAGTCGAATTGCTAGGGACGGCCCTGTGCCATGAGCGCGTCACGAGCCTCACCGCTCCCCGCGAATACACGCTAAGCCCGCGCCTACAAACTCGTCGAGCTCGCCGCTCAGGCGTGCGGCGTCTACCGCGCGATAGCCGCCGTGCTACTCTAAGCGAAGCGCCGTAGATCGCTGTATGCCTTAGAATACCTTACTCTATCTGATTTCGAAGACTATGGTCTAATATTATATGTCCGATTGATGTTCGTGGATTCGTTCCGCATTGTTAGTGTCTTTTGCGTTAATCTTTCCGCGTTAGTTTAAGTCCAATCTTTAGTGTAATCTTTCCGCATTTCAGTAACTTCATTAGAGCGTATTATTTAGTTTAGCGAATCTTGCACCTTTAAAATCCGTATACTTTGCGTTTTTGGAATTATATAGAATCACCTTAGCGACGTTCAATCGATATAATTAGTAGATTTTCTTGTTTATGTTTCTCCGATTGATACTCATTCTATTGCTTGCTTACCTATGCTTACGTTTCTTTCCGCATGTATATTATAGTAATCGCCGTAAATTAACTTCACTTTCGTTTATATAGAATCTTTTCCTTGGCTTTGTTAATTTAGTGTAAGACTTTTGTTAATTCGGTTTGTTTTGCTTTGCACCGCTCTTGTCTGCTACATTATTCTGCTGCATGGTTTTGGCTTATGTAAATTTTCTTTTGACTATCTTTCTAATGGC
>NW_014334013.1:714-2295 GCF_000341935.2 Cephus cinctus | reverse complement strand
TTCTTTTTAACAATCTTCCTCTTTTTCCCTTCAACAACATCTTCCCTGTTTGCTGCCACCAAACGTTTCCACTCTATTTTCGAATCTCCTATTCCTTCCTATATCTCCATCACTCTCTTTCTAATATATCTTTAAACTAAGTTTTTAAAATGTCTTTTGGAAAAAGAAAAGTCCAAAGTGGTAGCGCATGTATTATACAACACGCATATTATATTTTAGTGATATATGTAGTATATCTAGTGATATATGTAGTATATCTCTAATGGTACTGTTATTGTTAAACTTTCCCAAGCCATATACTGTATACGTATACTGTATCATTATTGTATTTGTCCAATAAATTATCTTGCAACACTTATACACATTTCGAATCTCCTATTCCTTCCTATATCTCCATCACTCTCCTCCTAATATATCTTTAAAAACTAAGTTCTTAAAATGCTTTTTGGAAAAAGAAAAGTTTGAAGTGGTAGCGCATGTATCATACAACACGTATATTATATTGCAGTGATATATGTAGTATATCTCTAATGGTACTGTTATTGTTAAACTTTCCCAAGCCATATACTGTATACGTATACTGTATCATTATTGTATTTGTCCAATAAATTATCTTGCAACACTTATACACTTTTCGAATCTCCTATTCCTTCCTATATCTCCATAACTCTCCTTCTAGTATATCTTTAAAAACTAAGTTTTTAAAATGTTTTTTGGAAAAAGAAAAGTCCAAAGTGGTAGCGCATGTAACATACCACACGTATATTATATTGTAGTGATATATGTAGTATATCTCTAATGGTACTGTTATTGTTAACCTTTCCCAAGCCATATACTGTATACGTATACTGTATCATTATTGTATTTGTCCAATAAATTATCTTGCAACACTTATACACATTTCGAATCTCCTATTCCTTCCTATATCTCCATAACTCTCCTTCTAGTATATCTTTAAAAACTAAGTTTTTAAAATGTTTTTTGGAAAAAGAAAAGTCCAAAGTGGTAGCGCATGTAACATACCACACGTATATTATATTGTAGTGATATATGTAGTATATCTCTAATGGTACTGTTATTGTTAAACTTTCCCAAGCCATATACTGTATACGTATACTGTATCATTATTGTATTTGTCCAATAAATTATCTTGCAACACTTATACACTTTTCGAATCTCCTATACCTTCCTATATCTCCATCACTCTCTTTCTAATATATCTTTAAACTAAGTTTTTAAAATGTCTTTTGGAAAAAGAAAAGTCCAAAGTGGTAGCGCATGTATCATACAACACGTATATTATATTGCAGTGATATATGTAGTATATCTCTAATGGTACTGTTATTGTTAAACTTTCCCAAGCCATATACTGTATACGTATACTGTATCATTATTGTATTTGTCCAATAAATTATCTTGCAACACTTATACACTTTTCGAATCTCCTATACCTTCCTATATCTCCATCACTCTCTTTCTAATATATCTTTAAACTAAGTTTTTAAAATGTCTTTTGGAAAAAGAAAAGTCCAAAGTGGTAGCGCATGTATCATACAACACGTATATTATATTGCGTATCAT
>NW_014334013.1:0-397 GCF_000341935.2 Cephus cinctus | reverse complement strand
ACACGTATATTATATTGTAGTTATATTTTAATATATTTCTAATCTCATTGATATTATTAATCTATCGCGGATTATAAATGTACATCTGTACTTTGTATACTGTATCATTATTGCATTTGTCCAATAAATCATTTTGTAACACTTATACACGTTGATATTCTTTTGCCCTATGCTAATATCCCAAAGTACGAGTGAGTTCTGTCTCTCTCTGACTCTCCTCCATTATAACAGTATCCTTTTCCTTCTCCTCCTCCTTTATGCTGCTACACCTCTTTTCGGCTATGCTCTATTTTCATTGTCATTACTTCGATTCCATCAGCAAGTTGCAAAAAGTAAAGGGATTTTCTTAAAGTGCCCTATAGCAATTTGATCTGTACCAATCTCTTCCGAGATACAG
>NW_014334012.1:1329-2006 GCF_000341935.2 Cephus cinctus | reverse complement strand
TTCCCGCCTTATATTCGATCTCGTAATCGTATTCTTCCAGTTTCAAACGGCATCTCATCAAACGAGAACCTGGATCTTTTATACTCAAGAGCCAAGTTAGTGGCTTATGGTCCGTTACTATTTTGAAATGGGTACCATATAAGTACGGTCCGAAATGGTTGACAGACCATACGATAGCGAGTAATTCCTTTTCCGTAGTACTGTCATTTTTTTCGGCTTTATTCAGTGTACGGCTAGCATAAGCTATTGGCAAATCCTTGCCTACTGGTCCTTGGGACAATATTCCACCTATTGCCTTATCTGAGGCGTCTGTGGTGACTACAAAGGGTTTTGAAAAGTCTGGATACTGTAATAAAGGTGCACTAGTTAATGTTTTCTTTAAATTCTCGAAAGCCTCTTGTTCCAGGGCTGTCCATTCAAAAGTGACGTTTTTTCTTAGTAACTTTGTTAAGGGTTTAGCAGTTTTTGAGAAATCGTGGATGAATCGTGTATAATAACCTGCTAATCCTAGAAACGATTGAACGTCCTTTACATTTTGTGGAGTAGGGAAAGTTTGAACTGCCGTTATTTTCAACGGGTCCGGTTTTATCTCTTCCTCAGTTATCACGTGTCCTAGGTAGTTTACCTCTTTCCTTAGGAATTCGCACTTGTCTGGTTGTAGTTTCATAGTGTTTTTC
>NW_014334012.1:542-1180 GCF_000341935.2 Cephus cinctus | reverse complement strand
CTATGTCATCTAGATATACAAAACATCGGAGTCCTTGTATTCCTGCAAGAGCGGAATTCATCAACCTTTGAAATGTTGCAGGTGCGTTTTTTAGTCCGAAAGGCATGCGATTGTATTCGTAGTGACCATGGTAAGTAGAAAATGCAGTCTTACATTTGTCATCTTCTCTCATTGGGATCTGGTGAAATCCGGATGCCAGATCTAAAGTACTAAAGTATTTGGCATTACCGAACTGGTCCAATATTTCGTTGATATGGGGCAGTGGAATAGAATCGCTGATGGTTACATCATTCACCTTTCGAAAGTCTACTACGATACGCATTTTTGGTATGCCTGACGCATCACTTTTCTTTGGTACCACTAACAGTAGTGCATTCCATTGACTGGTACTATGTCGGATTATTCCATCATTCAGCATTTGCTGTACTTGTTTATTTATTTCCGTCTTTTGACTTTCTGGTAACCTATAAGGTCTGATATTAATGGGTGCTGTCCCTGGGCTGACCTGGATTTCATGCATTGTTGCATTAGTGCATCCCAACTGGTCGCCCTCTAGATAGAAAACGTCGTGATATTTTTCGCATACTTCGATCAATTTTTCCTTTTCTTCTTCATTTAGGTGCTCTGTCCGAAAACGT
>NW_014334012.1:0-241 GCF_000341935.2 Cephus cinctus | reverse complement strand
GATTCTGGTTGAGTAATACAACCACCTAATATTACACCAGGTATTAATTCAGTTCTGTCAATAATTCCTTCTTTTTTATCTTTCGTTATAGCTTTTATTATTGTTTCTGATCTCGACTTTAGCGAGATTTTCTTAATAGAGTTTTCTAACTTCCAGGTTAATCCGTATAATTGGAGGCATTTGCCTGCTCGTATAATTACTTGATGCTTCACGAGGAAGTCGTTTCCCAATATTCCATCAG
>NW_014334011.1:0-1640 GCF_000341935.2 Cephus cinctus | reverse complement strand
TACTCCTAGCAATCTTTGTGACTGAATTTCCGAAATTCACGTCACAATGTTTAATGATGGTGTCTTTTGTATTTCGATTTTTGAGTGGGAAGCTGCCTCGGTTTGAGTTATAGTGCATGTAAATCACCCACGTATAGAAAAAGTAGGATGGTTCTCCTTTTAATAAAATAGAATTATTGAATAGTCATGACCTTCATTAGTCTTGATGCAACTCTTGGCACGCTATTTCATAAAATAGTCGATGAATATCGAAACAACGGCTCTTCAGGAACTGAAAAACATGTATCAGGAATGGCCAATATAACTATGAACTGAACACAAAACTGAAAGAAGTAATTTTGGATTTGAGTAAATCAAGCTGTGTCGACCAGTAGATTTTTTTCGTCCAAAAAAGTTGATCTTCTTGCTGCAATGAGCTCTAGTAGTAATGGATGCTTCACACTAATCCCAATGTGTATGGATCGTTGCTAGTGATATTCATTCTACGCATGCCATCTCTTGTAAGGCGGTTTTTGTACATAGTAGTTTTATGTTTCTGCATCCTTGTCGAAGCCTTTTCGCTTCCTGGATTAAAATGTTGATTTTTAAACGTTTAGTGTAAATTCTCAGCTCCATAGTGAAAAATAGAAAAGAAATTTTTTTGCCTCCATGCAACATATTGTTGTGCCGTAACGTCTCGGTGACGAAGGAGTTCGTTCGATAGGTTAGGGCTAAGGTAATTTTAGGGATCGTTGCCGGTTAAGGAGTTGGAACTCGCGTGAATACAACAAAACAGAGACGGTTTATTGATACAATCAAGTGTTGTACAGTATGTCGACGTACGTCGACTTGGAAAAATATAGGCACCGTTCGGTCCTCCTATTTTCTGTACCGAGTCTACTCCACGAGACCACCTTATCCGTTCGGATTTTAATTGTAGACTGTAGATTTTCGGATGTGCAGCCATAAGCTGGACTTCCGAAAAGTGATTATTGTGCGATTTTTAGATTTCCACATATTGGTTGCCAGGCCGCCTTTAGTACTGACTTAGCGCATTGCTACACGCGTGAACTACTTGGCCTGGCGTTTATCAATGGGGTCAGGAGACTCCCAGCACAACATCCCTCCCCCCTTAAAGAAAATCGCGCAATTTCTACCCGGCGTTCGCCTCTGGTGGCCTCGAGTGAAGACTCGATTCTGGTCATTAGCCTAGTGGAATACATCTTCCATGGCCCTTTTGGGTACAATTCCCTTAATCTAACCAGGGTGTCTGCCCGTAGCATTGGTTCTGTCTTGTGGGTTCTGATCGGCCCAGCGAAAACGCCTTTCGCGTGCCCTATTTAATGCCAATCTGAGGCTATCTGGCCTTGTTAGTAGCGGTTCTAACTGGATATTTACCGCGGGCGACACCGAGTTCGGCGTGAGAGCCGGCGTCGTCGGTGTCGAATTATGCCTACGTTTGTAGCACCTGTAGCACTTGTACACGACAAAACAAACCAATGCTATTGGCGCTATCGTACCCAATGAGTAACATCCTAGATTGTGATAGAATTGTTCTAGGTGTTGATCGTCCTGGTCCAGGCTTGCCTTAATGTTAGACACTCGCGTCCCAAGGCGCGCTAACTCCTCGGGGTTTCGTAGCACTTTAACAAGCTTCACCG
>NW_014334010.1:2427-4953 GCF_000341935.2 Cephus cinctus | reverse complement strand
TTAGCAAGTTTCGCTACGATACAGTGGCCTTGGGGAGACGGTAAAATCAAAGGACATTTGAAATTACCCTTTGTACGTTACCGAAAAATTGTTTACAATAATTTAATATGCACTATTTATTCGAGAGGAATTGTGCATCGGGACGGTGGATCTTTGATTTCTTTCAACGGATGGTTTTGGATACCGCTGAGAATCAGCTTTGTATGCGTTACCTCGGTGGGAAGTTCAACCTCATGGAATTTCGATATTTGTAAACGTTCATACTTATGATTTAAATAAATTGCCATGTAAGTGACAAAAAAATCCAACTGCTTATTTCTTTCATATACACACTTTATTCTTAATCAAAAAATATACATTCCATCATCAAAGTCCTTAACGATTTAACATTTTCCATCGCTCAATTGAAATATGGAGCATGGTGATGCGTACATAGGGTAAGTGAATTTTTTCTCAATTTCTGCAGCGAAGGGCAGCCCAGATCTTCCAAGTTCACGATGTTTAACGATTGCCCCATAAAATTCTCCACCCAATTTTTCTTTTCCAATCCTTTTACATAAATTCTGGTAGCATCTCGTAAAATAACTCGAAGAATATTTCTGGCTTGGTTGTAAGATGTATCGCCGGAGTTCCAAGAGATACCGTGAAAGTTGCGTTGTAACCACAAATTCATGCACTTGTATTTCGCTGGAAGAGAGCTCCATGGACACGGTGGTTGAAACAGAAACGTCGCAGGCTCGGAGAAATCGCTACCCACTCCAATCACAGACAGCTCCTTCAAGACAAACTCGTCCGAGGGTTTCTTGAAACCTTGTACATCCACGATGAACTCCATGGTGACAGACTGCTTGCATTGAGATGATCGTAGGGATTTTATACTAATTTTTTTACCCCACCACTAATTGGATTATATTCTACTATTCGATCATGCAGAATTAAACAAAACGCTGATGTTTCGGAGAGGAAATTTTGGTCTGCCTCGAATTCGAGAAGAACGTCGACTGGTCCAAATTTGAGCGACCCATTTTGCTTAGAGCAATCGATGACAATTAGTGAACCATAGACGAGGAAATCACTCTTTCTCAGGATGGGCTCAGGCTCTTTGCCGTAATAAGTAGCTTGAAAGTTTACATACATCTCGTACAGCAGAGCAAACTGATTTCGATCAATGTCAAGGTTTAGATTTCCATAGGGGTAGCATTGCGAATTCAAGAAGAGTTTAACGTCTCTGACATTGCAATGGTCAAAGTGACTGGCATTCTTATTTCTATTATTCTTTTTGCCAGTTTGGAATCCAATATAACGTATTGGAATTCAATATAACGTATCGAGGTTTTTCAAGTTGACTGGACGTCTTGACGGTCCACACGTGTTTGGATGTGGTAGGCAGTAGAGGATACTCGTACAGTTCCCAGGTGCGGAAGCTCATAGGGATGGGTGCATCCTTCTCGATGAATTTCAGCAGTTCTATCTTTCGACGATCGGAAACCTTTACGTACGGTATCAACCATTCCAATTTTTGAATTACAACTTTGCATTCCTCCGGAGCAGTTTGTACAATGGCATTGACATCGATCTTTGCTTTCGTCAAAATCAACTCGTCCTTAGCGTTTACGACGATCTTGCGATAATCTTCGGCAAAGCCTAGTATCATACTCAGTGGTACGGATACGTCAAAGTAACCAGCTGCATCGGTCAATTTGTCTCCTTGCACCCAACCAGCATTATCCATCACCGAGCGTTGACCAGGAGTCAGGGAAAGGTAGCCCTTCATGAGACTCGTGAGACCAACGTTTTTATTTCGATCAATCTCTATACCATTCATTTCATAACGAATCTCATCGAAAAGATGACAAATGCCGTTATTAACCAAGGTTGTGTTTGTAACCGCCGTAGAACCATCTTCCTTCACGAGCTTTCCGTATACATGCAGCGAACTTCTACTCGGTAGTAAACACAAGTCTTGATGTTGGACGGAGATTCGTATTTCATCACTGTTGTTGAACGTTGACGATGCATAAGGCTGGTGTGCATGCGTTTCGCAGTGCGCTATAGACTCATCGAAGGTGATTAGTGTCCGAATATTTAAAGTTTTTTCCTCCATGGTAAGCAACGGATAAAAATAATGCAGCAGCAGCAAAATGAACGATTTAGTTTCCTCTTCCGACTGGTGTGACCTTTAGTCCTAGATTTCTCAGGAATAACACGTTTTGAGGTGTTAACGCTTTGCAGCGCGGACGATGACTGATTCCTTTTAGACATATCGGTTCATTATTATAGCCGCTATTATAACCACTAACAATCTTTCGGTTATACACGATCCCCATTATTACATGGATTTCACGTGTAGTCTTATCGTTATGACTTCTCCTTGAAAATTCACCAAGTCTCCGTCCTGATCGACTATTCGAAGCTGTAGGTGATCTATTGTCTTGCTCGATACTGGGAGGTAAATGACGTGCGACGGCACCTCTATAATCTTATATCCTGGTGGTACAACCGGAAAGAATTCGTGGATGGTATGTA
>NW_014334010.1:0-180 GCF_000341935.2 Cephus cinctus | reverse complement strand
AAAGATGAAATAAAACATAATGTAGGAATGAATGATACGTTTGAAACAACGAATGAATCCTTTAATACGCTCAAAAATGATTCCACTATCGGGGAAATCAGTGATATTCAAGATGATGATGATAATGATAATGATGATGATGATGATGATGATGATGATGATGATGACGGTGATGATGGA
>NW_014334009.1:1000-1475 GCF_000341935.2 Cephus cinctus | reverse complement strand
CATCCACGAAATCGGCCATCGTCTCCCCGGTCTGCTGGATTCGGTATGTTACCTCTTCCTTCAGCATCCGCTGGTAGTTTGGCCCGTTGAATCTTTCACGGAACCCTTCCGTGAAGTCTTCCCACGCCTGCCATTCCCGATGGGAGAGCCGGTACCAATCTCTGGCTCTTCCGCTCAACAGCTCCGGCAGCGCGTCCAGGATCTCCATATCCGTCAGGGACGATACCTGGCGCTTCTCCTCCAATCGGACCAGGAATTCTTCTGCGTAGTGGTGCTTGTTGTCCTTGAAATGCAGCCCCCACTTCCGCACAATCTCGCTTGGAGACCTATGGCTATCGAGGAAGGATGTCCTCTCGCGGCGGGTGATTTCCGGATAGTAGTCCAGCGGCCCTTCGTGGCCCTGGCGACTGCCTATCCGAAACGTCTCACTCCGCCGTCCCAGCTGAGGTACGGCTAACGCCGATCCCTGCAAAGT
>NW_014334009.1:0-893 GCF_000341935.2 Cephus cinctus | reverse complement strand
CCAGGGGGTTAGCGGCTCTCGAGCCCTCCCCCCTCCGCGGCGGGGCAGCTGCGCTCCAACGCAACTCCCTTCGGTGGCGGCGGTCTCCGGCGTCGTCGCCCGAGTCCGACTCGACCTCCTCCTCCCGGCGGAAGATTGTCTCCCTCCGCCGTGATCTCAGGCACGTCTGGCCTCTTGCCAGTCGCCCTTCCTCAGCTGCCGACTCAGGGTCTTCCCCCTCGTCGGGACACCGCGGTCCGACGTCTTCTCGTCGGCCCGCCTCGGGGTTGGCTCTCCTAGCCCTCTCGGTTGCCGTCGTCGATCGATCGATCTCGCGGCTCTCTTCCGAGTGTCGTCGCTCTTCTTCCGATCGTCTACGCGGTTGCGTCTCGGCTTGAATCCGGCCGCTACCCCACCGGGTTATCGCCGGATCCGACCGCATCATCCGCTCGCTTAAGGGAGGTGCCGCCTCTCCCGAGAGGTCCAACAGCACGTATCTTCCTCCGGGGCCCGCGGCCCGCGTTGCAAGAGGTCCTTCAGGGAGCACGTAAACTCTACGTGTCGAGGGTTCCTCCCTCGCCCCCTGCTCCGATGGCGTTTTCGATGGAGACCGTCTCACTTCCCTCGCCTCCTCCCTGGTGGGCTCGTCTAACGACTGCCTCACCTCAGGGAGTCCTGCGGCGGCCGGCTCTCCATCGGCGGGATCTTCTGCTCCGCCCCGCACCTCATCGTCGGGGCCACACAGATCCTGGATCCCGAAGTGGCTACGCATCGCGTACCGCAACAAACGCAATCGGGCGGTGGGCTCACTCCCATCCGCGTTGACGTTGGGCGCCTGTAATTCTCGGCGGATGTCCGGCTCCTCGAGCGGCTGCCCACGAAATTAGGGCCGACTCGTTCGCGAAATCCGGCAT
>NW_014334008.1:27749-33721 GCF_000341935.2 Cephus cinctus | reverse complement strand
TACCTATTTTAGGTATAATAATAATATTAAAAGCGGTGCGAAAACTTGTACATTAAAATCGACAACGGTTCTAATTGTGTATCCCTTCATTAATGTGTGTGTGTGAGTGTGTGTCATTCCAAGAACATTATTCAGCTCGGCGGCGATATAAACAAATCGTCGGTAGCTCCTAACCATCAAAGACACATGCCGAACACCTAATCTAGCCTTTGTGTAACCCTATATTTTTTCCGGCTCGACAAAACCGTTGACCATCTAGCCCGAGATAATCTTAATGATACGTAGAAGGACTTCACGCTTTATTCATTAGCCTAAACATTGGCACTCTATAAGAAGTATGGTGAGATTGCAGTTCCCTTGACATTTTACTACCATTGAAGTACGAAGTGCGAACAGTCAGTCAGTCGATCAAGTGCAACAGGGGTACACACAATTTTTACGTAAGTTCACTTTATCTTGGATATTGCATAAGTGAAGTGAAGTGCAAATTTAAAATGGTTGAAATATGTTAACGTGAACATAAAATTAAAAAATTGATTATCAATTAATTATAGAATGGAGTATAGACGAGGAATCAGAAATATTACAATTTTCGTCCCAATTGAATGGATACAAAGGGCTCCCGAGGCCGCTATTAAGGATGCTGTAGCCGTAGGGCTACTAATGTACCGACCTGAGATTCGTAATAACCTCACTGTGTATGCAGAATTAGTGGGAGTTACAACTAAACTCGTTGTAAGAAATAACAACGAGTTTTGGTTCCTGCGATTAAGTGATGTGAATGGTACGTATAAGGAAAAACATTTGTTTCTCATTTCAAAAGTATTAGAAAAATCAATCTATATATTCTATATTTCAGTTTAATTGGAAAACGAATTCGTGATTATCATCATAATCATCTTCTCAACGATCAGAATGTACTTATATTATAAAATTTTAATGTAATAAATATATAAAATTAGTATTCTTGAAGTACTATTTTATATTTCTACTAAATTAAGCAAACATAAGCAGCCTGTTCCCAACACCACCTCCTATAGTAATCCTTTTCTATATAAATAACGTTACAGTTGTATTATACTATCATTCCAAGAGTGATAATCAATGAAAAAGGTACGTGCGAGATAACCTCAAATGGGGCAATCACAGGGAGCAGAACGCGAGCGGGCTACAAGAGAAAGAGAGCAGTTTCGAAGAGATCGGTATCATGAGTGGCTGCGTAGTTCAGATCTCCCAGATTCTGAAAGGCATCGTCGCATCACATTCGCAAACAATAATTCGTTCGAAAACTCAGCGACACGTGGAAATCCTACTAGATCGGATCAGGGTAACACTGCAAGAGGTTCTTCAGGAAACTCATCCTCCGGTGAGCGTCAGCCTGAGAATTCAAGGGTAGGAGAAGAAAATCAAACGAACAAATAAAAATTATTGTTTTTGTGAATGAGGATGACTATGATGAGTGAAAATATATACCGTTTTAAATGAATTTCTCCATTTTTTGAGTGATTCTTAGATTCCACCCACACAATTCCTAAAATCTGCCGTAAAATCCCTGATACCTGCCGTAATATTTCTGAAGTCTGCCGTAAAACCCCTGACGCCTGACGTAAAATCCCTGACACCTGACGTAAAGCTAGGGCCCCCTGCCGATGACGTCAGCCGATGAAGGGGTCGGCGCCGTCGACTACTGCGCGCGCAGCACCCTCTTCAAAAAAAATTTCGGGCCCGTCGGTAAGCAGAAATCTTTCATACGGGGCCCCATCACCCTACCTTACCATACACACACACAGGGGGCGCCAACATCGCTCATCCAGGGGGCGCCAACGTCGCTCACCCAGGGGGCGCCAACGTCGCTCACCTAGGGGGCACCACGTCCCAACTTAGCACGAATGAGAACCCACAGGTCGGTAATATGTCGGTGCAGGAATCTTGGTCCAGAACTCTCCTTGTATAACTACTTGAATGGAGTAATATCTGCTTAACTGTTATTATTTTATGTGATTAGAGAAAACTGGCTACAAATGTAATTTGGAAATTTACTACGAAAATTTCAGCATTTGCTTTAAAGATGAATTCATCATTTAAAATTATAGATTTGTTTATCTTTCTGTTATACGTTATTGAAGTTGAAGATGTACTCATTAACATCTCGATAAATATAACGGATAATGAATTTCGGGAAGTAGCTGGTCCTTTTATGAAACGTAAGTATTATGAGCAAGTTAACGCAGATGAAAAGGGTTATGACAAATTTTCTTTCCAATAGAAAATAACAGTAGACTAATGATAGACGGAATTGTATTGCTTTCAATTATAGAAACTGTTAAAGCTGCTACAATGAAATAGCGGAGACTGCAATGGAGCTGGTTGGAAGGTTGAGCAAGAGACAAAATGCCTATCGGTGAACAAATGAAATATAATTTTTTTATTATCAACTTCGCTTTACAATGTGGTTACGACGACTCCGCCGGACGACTAGGTGGGCGGGCTCATTGCCATGCGCTCCTGACTAACAGAGCGAATCGACCACCTTCGTATATCTTCGGTCGCCTTCGTGATAAAACTAGGCTGCCAACTTAACAAAATGCGCCAAACTTACTTTCTTAACAGAAAGCAACGAAAATGTTGGGGTTCAACTGAGGAAAAAGTTGGTAACAGTGAACACAGATGACTCTCTTTTTCCCAATGTAAATACAAATCCTGACTAATGCCCGTATTCATAGTCGTTCCTTGAGCAATAAGGATCCCTTGTTCTTCGTTTCGCGTTTCATAGTCCTTCCTTGACAGAACAAGGAGTCTTATTAGCCTCCTTATTTCAAGGGAGGTCTCGAGCTTCCTCGAGGAAACCTTTTGCACTGTGATTCGCTGTTTCGTTTGATATGTTTAGCGCCACAAGCGGCCCGAGTTAGCAGCTAGCTCAGGCAGTAAATGTCCTTCCTTCCTTCCTTTCCTTATGGCTGTATCCCCAATGGGGGACATGTGCCAGTAACTGGTCCTAATAATCAAGGTTGGAAGTTCGACAATAGATGGCGATGTACCTTGCGAGACGGGCCTTATTCAACTCAGCGTGAGAGGGACCTACAAAGTTTATACACTGAATCCGAATAGTGTTGGGCGAAATCCGTATAAATACTCACTTAGGCAGTAAATGTGTATCTTGGCTTGACTTATAGCATGGACTACGCGATCCCTATTTCAAACTCTTTAAAAAAATTGCCGTTCGAATAGACAAAGAGGGACTGAGGTGGCGGCCACGGTCTTACATACAGGTCTCGAAACGAAAATGGTGAGGGTGGTTCGTCTAACGTCCGTAGAATTATTTCGCATTTCGGCCGTGATGACTGCGCTGTGATCGGCGGGTGACTAGAGTCCCTCTAGTAAGAGTTCGGCCAATACCCAGAAAGGACGCCATGTTTAGGGCTCGTTTGGAGCCGCCATGACATTGCGCGCGGATTTTCAAACTATCAATCTTAACCATCAAGAGACTCGGTCGAGTCTCGCGCCAAGTACAGGCAACCCGCCGTACAAGGCTTAACAATACACCACACTACACAATGCGAATCCCTCACACACACACACACACACACACACACACACACACACACACACACACACACACACACACACACACACACACACACACACACACACACACACACACACACACACACACACACACACACACACACACACACACACACACACACACACACACACACACACACACACACACACACACACACACACACACACACACACACACACACACACACACACACACACACACACACACACACACACACACACACACACACACACACACACACACACACACACACACACACTAACTACATTGTTTTGTAAAATTGTAATCAAGCATTAATTTTATTATGCGTTTAAAGAATATAATATATTGGACTCTGATTATTAATAAGAGGTTGAAGAATTTTCAATCAACCGTAATGCAATCATACAGGAATCATCAAACATTTAGGACTGAAAATTACAATACTTGAATAGAAATAGTTCCTTGATAAACATGTCATTGAATAATGCATAGTCGTAGTGATTTTTCATATCAATGTGATGAAAAATACAATATACATATGATAAAAATTACTACACATGCATTTTTTTTTACAAAGTTTTTCTTTGTATGATGCGATACAGTGCAGAGGATCACTATTCATCTACATGGTATCGATAAATTCATAACCGACTAGAAATTTCGGTATACTCATATGGAAATTGGGAAGACTTTAGGGACTATTCGAAATACAGTTATAGATAAATATTTCTTACTGGGATGAGATAATACACGGTGCAAATGGAAATTATAATACTTATCTAGAAATCATTCATTGCAAAACATGTGACTGTAGTAATACATATCCGTATTGATTTTTCATTCAAATACAATAAAAACCACAACATGTATATGATGAAAATTACTACACATACATACTTCTTTACAAACCGTTTCTCTGGAATATAGAATCCCCCAAAAGCATATATGGTGTTAGCATTTCGGTCCGCCACATGGATTTGCCATTTCGAATGTCTGAATTTTGAGTTCTGATTCGTAATCAGCGACGCCAAAACCCCCGGATTACCGACTTTTATCCGAATCAACGATTTATTTGCATTAAGGTCCGCCATATTGAATCAGCCTGAGCCTGGGGCTCTGAAAATACTTGGAATGATCATCCGTTTTCGCTCTCACTCGGGCTCCGAGAATTGCCGAGAATACTTGGAGTGATTGTGCGCTCCCACTCGCCTTTATACGACGTTTTAACTCTAATAAAAAACCCAATGAATTGAAATAAAAATCGTACGAATATAATAATGATGGATCAACAAGCATGAGGTCACAACTTTTCATATTGTTTTATATTTGACAACACATGTGGTGGGATGGCCAAGTGGTTAGAGAGATGTAAATGTAGAGATGTATCACGAGGTTTCTGCTTCAAATCTTCGTACAATTATTTTTTTTGCAAGATTTTTATTCATACCACAAGGACGGTAGAATAATGTAAATTAAGTTTTTGCATTTTTCTACGTTTATTACGACATGAAAAAAAAAATCTTGTAAAAAAAATTTAATCGGACGAGGGTTGAAGTAGTATAAGTATGGGGGTTCTGGATACAGATTCCTGCACCGACATAATACCGACACTCCAGAGCCTTCGAAGGTGGGTGTCCGTGCTGTTAACGTCGTGAGCTCTACGATTTCTGAAAGTGACGTTATCAGGACCCCTTGATTCCAAGAATTTTCGCTCGATTCCGGGAATTTTGTGCTCGATTCTAGGAATTACGCACGATCGAGAACCTTCTAGAACATTCTAGAACCTTCTAGAACATTCTGGAAGCTTCGACGGTTCGTGTCCGTGCTAAGTTGGGAAGGATCGCTCCCAGAGCCGGCGGTCCTCTCGCGCGACGTTTTGAGACAGCCCCTTGCCCCCCACCCCAGAAAGCCTTCCAGAAGCTTCGACGGACCCGTGCACGTTCGTGCAGGTTTCGGACGTCAGCCATCAGCCCGTTTGACCTCGAACGTTATCTCGCAGAATTGCGCATCATCGCTGATGCAGTTCTCCAGGAATTTTCCAGACCTTTGTCCCTAACTTCATCGCGCAGACTAGTGCGTAGCATCGGTGAACCAGAGAGACAGAGAGAGAGAGAGAGAGAGACGAGCGGCATCCCTTTTGAGCGCAGTGCCGAAAAGCAGTTTCAGCGACTTTTGCGTCGAGGTTGATTCCAGGAAAAACGATACCCTTCCCATGCAGGTTTCGGACGGCAGGCGACTCGAACTCGAACGTTATCCCGCAGTGGTCGCGCGTCAGCCTTCTCATCCCACTGAGAGGCTTCGAGAATCCCCCAACCCCCGATTCGTCAGCTTCCTCATCCCACTGAGAAGCTTCGTGAATTCCCCATCCCCCAGCCTCGTGCGAGAGCATCGGCGAGTTCAAAGT
>NW_014334008.1:26373-27408 GCF_000341935.2 Cephus cinctus | reverse complement strand
CAACAACCAATTCCTTAATAATTTAACGTTTTCCAACGAACATGGGAAATGGGAGGCATGATGATGCGAACAGCGAGTGAGTAAGTTCTTTCACAGATTTTGCAGCGAAGGGCATCCCAGATCTCCCAGATCCGCGATGTGTTCGGTTCGGCCAATGAAAGCTCCCAACCAAACTTTCTTCTCCAATCTTTTTACATAGATCTTAGATGCATTTTGCAGAATAACTCGAAGAATGTTTCTAGCTTGATTGTAAGCAATGTCCCCAGCGCTCCAGGATATACCATGAAAATTGCGCTTCAACCATAAATTTATACTTTTGTATTTAGCCGGTAGATGCTTCCATGGACAAGGTGGTTGAAACAGGAACATTGCAGGTTCGGAGAAATTGTTGTCGACTCCAATCACGGATAGCTCCTTCAGGACAAACTCGTTCGAGGGTTTCTTGAAACCTTGTACGTCCACGATAAATTCCATTTTTTTATGAACTGCACAGGGGCCACGATTAAAGCGTCTTTATACCAATTTCTTCACGCCACTACTGATCGGGTTGTATTTGTGCTGCCGACGAAGATCGACTCCTCATGCTCTATCTCGGTGGGCAGTATAATCAGATTGAATTTCAATGTTTGTAATCGTGCTCTTAATACTACTATGTGTATACGTATTAAATAAATATACAACTTGTTATTATATCTTATGTCTTCACAATTAAATATACATTCCAACAACCAATTCCTTAATAATTTAACGTTTTCCATCGAACATTGGAAATGGGAGGCATGATGATGCGAACAGCGAGTGAGTTGCCATAGTACGTAGCTTGAAAGTTTACATACATCTCGTACAGCAGGGCAAACTGATTATGATCAATGTCAAGATTCAGATTTCCATAGGGATAACATTGCGAATTCAAAAGGAGCTTATCGTCTCTGACGTTGCGGTGGTCAAAGTGACTAGAGTTCTTATTTTTCTTATTCTTTCTGCTCGTCTGAAAACCCAGTATCACGTATCGTGGTTTCTCCAACTGAGTCGACG
>NW_014334008.1:21849-24948 GCF_000341935.2 Cephus cinctus | reverse complement strand
GGAGCGTACTCGAGAAATTCATTCTTCTTAAGCAAAGGCTCGGGATCTTTGCCATAGTACGTAGCTTGAAAGTTTACATACATCTCGTATAGCAGGGCAAACTGATTATGATCAATGTCAAGATTCAGATTTCCATAGGGATAACATTGCGAATTCAAAAGGAGCTTAACGTCTCTGATGTTGCAGTGGTCAAAGTGACTAGCGTTCTTATTTTTCTTATTCTTTCTGCTCGTCTGAAAACCCAGTATCACGTATCGTGGTTTCTCCAACTGAGTTGACGTCTTGACGGTCCACACGTGTTTCGAAGTGGTGGGGAGTAGATGGTACTCGTACAGCTCCCAGGTACGGAAGCTTAGGGAGATGGGTGCATCCCTCTCGATGAATTTCAGCAGTTGTATCTTTCGTCGATCCGATACCTTTACGTACGGTATCAACCATTCCAATTTGTGAATTACGACTTTGCATTCTTCCGCAGCAGTTTGCACTATTGCATTGACATCGCTCTTTGCTCTCGTCAGAATCAACTCGTGTTTAGCGTTAACGATGATCTTGCGATAATCTTCAGCGAAACCCAGTATCATACTCAGCGGAATGGATACGTCGAAGTAACCATCCGCATTGGTCAACTTCTCCCGTTCTCTGACGTCGAGCCAACCGGCGTTCTCCATCAAGGATCGTTGGCCGGGACTCAGGGAAACATATCCCTTCATGAGACTCGTGAGACCGACGTTCTTGTTTCGATCGATCTCTATAGCATTCATTTCGTAGCGAATCTCCTCGAAGAGATAGCAAATGGCATTGTTTACCAGAGTCGTGCTCGCAGTCGCTGTGGACCCATCTTCCTTGACCAGCTTTCCATACACGTGCAGCGAACTTTTGCTCGGTAGTAAGCATAGGTCTTGATGTTGAACGGAGATTTGAACCTCGTCGCTGTTGTTGAACGTTGACAAGGCGTAAAGTTGATGCGCATACGTTTCATGGTGTGCTATAGATTCATCGAAGACGATCGTTGTCTGAATGTTCAGCGTTTCTTCCTCCATGGTACGCGGCAGACGAAAAGAATGCAACAGAACAAACGCTTTACGTTCCTCTCACGACCTTGAATCCTAGGTTTTCCAGAAACAAGACGTTTCGACGTGTTAGTGCCTTGAGAAGCGGTTGACGACTGATCCCTCTTTGGTATATCGGCCTACTATTATAACCATTGACGATTTTTCTATTATAGACGATACCCATTATTGCATGGATCTGACGTGCAGCCTGATCGTTAAGATTTCTCCTTGAAAATTCACCAGATCCCCGTCTTGATCGACTATTCGCAGCTGCAGGTGATCTATCGTCTTGGTGGCGATCGGTAGATAAATGACGTGTGATGGCACCTCTATGATCTTGTATCCGGGTGGCACGACCGGAAAGAATTCGTGTATGGTGTGCACTTTACGTTCGTTGATGTAAGCGCCAGTCGTGACGTTGCATTCGACTCGTACGGCGTTCACCTTGAAAATGCCGACCGGTACGTCGGACGTGTGTAATTTATTAGCTTCCAGAACGCGTTGAGTGAAGCCCAACAAGCGACCTATGGAATCGTTGGATCGAAAGTCGACATCACAGTTACACTTAATTTCGCTGCACATCGTATTATTGTTAGGTTTAATCTGAATGATGATGCTCTTGTCCGTCAACGCGCTATGCACGTAGTTTTCGATATCTTCGATCTCGTAGCTATCAGTGGGTATAGTGATAACTTCATCCCCCACGTAGAGCTTGTTGTGATCCGTGTCCACGTTGGGAATGGAATTGAAGGTCAGCAATTCGATGAGCCCCAGAGCGTAATTTTTGTACGGGGAAAGCTCGATAGGAGGAAAGTATCCGGCTTCCAGTACGGAGGAGGTGCCTGATAAAGTCAACGTGAATGAATCTTCCATGATTGCGAACGTTCGACTGACCTTGCGAAATTACATAGCAAGCTTATATAGACGATACTTTTTTTTAAGATTTAATTGTCCGCATAGGAACTTCAGACACAAGTGTCCACATTCAAAAGTATCGTACTCCTGATATCGCTCGTAATTGTACTTTACACTACCAACACCGAGATACCCGATAAGATCTAGCGGCGGTCGAGGATTGCTGAAACTGTTGAAATAAACGACTCGATCGTTCAGCTTCTTGTACGCGAACCAGTGTGTTCCTGGTCCATCTTCGTCGTCGGGATTGATGTTTGTTGACTCGTACTTGTAGGGTCCACCCTTCGGCATAGCGTTCCGCATGAAGACTCCGCGAAAATGTGGAATCTTCATGATCTTGGCGTACTTTAGCAGATCCGCATCGGTCAGCGCTCGGCGTGGTAGTTTCACTTCAAGTTCTTTAGCTTCAGATGAAGGCCTAGTCCTTTTTTGTAGTGTTTCAAGTACAGTCCTTTGCCTAACGCGATGGCTTCCATCGTCTCGTTGTGCCTTTGACTTTCCTTCAGTTGTTCGTTGCTTACATTCGCATCGTTCACGGCTTTAGCTATACCTGCAGCATCGCCGGCCAACGCTCCGGCGGCACTGAGTTACGCAAACACGGGGACGAGAAACGGCGAGAAGCCTCCAACTTTGGACGGCACGGGTAGAACCCGCGGTGCTCGCACGTTGCGCTTTCCACCTGCTCATTTGACGGCAGCTTTTGCACCCTTAAGAGCAGATTTGATAGCTAGCCCTGCGTCGTTGCTGGTAATCATCGATCGTTTGGCTTCCTCGATGACTTTCCTCAGCGTAACAGTCTTTGGCTTCTTCTTGAGTCCCATACCGAGTTTCGACTTGGCACCCATTACGTTCGCTACGGACCAGGCCGCCGCCTTCTCGACGAGACTCGCGTCTTTGGTGAAAACGCGCTTCCAGGCATTGTCGGCCAGTACCCTGTCCGCCGCCCCTCTGTGTTCGAAACTCTCTCGATTCTTCGAGTAGGCGATGTCGTGCTTTTTGCAGGCTGCGTCCAGGGGGTTGATGCCCGGATCGCCATGCGCGAGTCTCTTTGCTAGTTTCGTACCGGGCCCACAGTACTGATAACCGGGTATATGTAACTCAACGGGTAGACTGTTGATGATCCTGTTGACTA
>NW_014334008.1:21363-21829 GCF_000341935.2 Cephus cinctus | reverse complement strand
GAAGAAGGTAAACATGATGACGAAGATGAAGGAGATAATGATGACGCAGACGTACCCGTTGATCATAACGATCCTATGCAACGGTATCTCGATATGCTGCTATCGAGGGAGAATAAACAATTGGATACAGCTTATGGTGTGCGTAAACTCGCCAAGAACAAATTGATGATAGGCAATTCGCCCATCAGCTTTGAGGGTGATCGAATCCATGTAGGCAACACGGCTTATTTGAAACCTGCGGGTTTGATCGAACTCTTGTTCAGGAAGGTACCTGACGAGACTAGTATAACCCAGGATGACATGAACAATTACAAAAACATTATTTTAACGACGAATGCACATAGAAAGTACTATAAACCTGATGGTGCAATTCGTAAGAGCAAAAGTTTCAAATTTAATAACGTTATTGCAAAACTGATCGAACAGCCCTCTGTAACGGGCAAAGGTATAGTACCGCGGTACATGA
>NW_014334008.1:0-20860 GCF_000341935.2 Cephus cinctus | reverse complement strand
TCGATTATCGAAGAATTGCGCGAGGCGGGTATCATTTATTAATTCGATAAAACCATCACGATCGCCACTTTGAATATGAGTATCGACGTGTTTGGAGGTCAGTTGAGTAGCAGGACCGCGGTTACGAGTAGCCGTGGTCTTCCTGGCACTGAATTCAAATTCACTGCTGCTGGACACTGCGACATTGATAACAAGAAGCACTGTAACGTCGCCAATCCCGAGGAGGAAAACGATACTGTGACCTTGAATCTGATAAAGCTGTAGTGAAGCAGGAGCTGAATACCGTGTTTCAAGTGACTGCCGGAATGCGCAATGATATCGATAACAACAACTTGATGATTCAATCTCTCGATTCTACCACGAAGGATGCGTTGAAACGTCTGCAAGCTGATATCGAGCCAGGACAAGAATTGGCGATTCGCAACTCTCTGATCATTTCTCAGCTGGACGCTAGACTGAGTGCGCTGGAGAATGGACGGGAAAAAATTAGCGGTGGTGAAGGAACTGCATAGATCCGCCAGGAGGAATTACCAGCGCCGGCACGTTGACGTCCGCGGGCTGGACGAGACTTGGCAAGCGGATCTCGTTGACATGTCAGCGTACGCCAGAGAGAACCGCGGATACAAGTATCTGCTCACCGTCATCGATATATTTTTAAAGTTTGCTTGGGCCGTGCCTACGAAGAGCAAGAGCGCTAAAGACGTGACAGCAGTTATGAGATCTTTACTGGCGAAGGGTCGAATCCCGAAGAAATTGCATGTTGACCGAGGCTGAGAGTTTTACAATTCCGAATTTAAGGATCTCATGCAAAAACACGGTATTACCCTGTACTCGACATTCAGTAACTTGAAGGCATCGATCTGCGAGCGCTTTAATCGTACTCTGAAAAGTAAGATGTGGATGCAATTTAGCCTGCAGGGCAATCACCGGTAGCTGGATATCTTATCCGATTTGGTATCCTCTTACAATAACAGTAAGCATCGCACCATTGGTATGAAACCGACGGATGTGACAGCTCGTAACGAGAAGGATCTACTGCAACGGGTGTACAAGAAATTCAAAGTCAAGTCCACACTTAAACGATCAAACACATTTTCGAGAAAGGGTATACATCGAATTGAACAAACTCAAGGACTACCAGGATCATCCCATCGAAGGTGGTTTCTATGAACAGAAACTCGTCAGCGTCGAATACCCCGATATATATCTTGTGGAGAAGATGTTGATGAGACGCGGAAACAGACTCCTTTTAAAATGGTTAGGTTTTGATGATTCGCAGAATAGTTGGACCGATAAGTCAAATTTGTAGGCTTCACCGAGGATGAAAAAGGTATAAAGATGGATAATTTTTCAGAAGGTATATAAAGAAATAATTATATATATTTTTTCTTTTCCATACATTATATGTGTACTATTAAACTCTACTACTAATGCTACTATTACTGCTACTGTCGATGGTGTTGCGCTTGTTGCAGTTGGTGGTTATCGCTGCTGTTATTGTTGCTACTGCTGCAGCCCTTGTATCCTTGGCAGCAACTGGTTCGCATATTGTCACTGCAAAACAAAACAGCCAATGCATACATGAAATAGTCTCCAAAACAACCCAATGCCAAATTTTAGAAAAAAGTATATTAAAACATTCTATAGTACATAAGAATGGTGATGGAATTCTTCATCGAATGTATACAATATCATGAAAAAATATCAAAATAAGTAATTACGATAACTTTTCAGCGCTTACCTTATATCTTTCTGAACCATATAACATTTCCACGCGCTTCTTTGACAGCTATGACGTTGTTGATGTCAATAACGCACAAAACGTCACTAAACGCGTTGCTCATTGTAAGAGCATTCATTACCACTATTCAGGTACATTGTTCCATAATCTTGTCACACCACCCATTCAACGGGTACATAAACGTTTGAGAATAGCAAAGTGTACATCATATCAATCATTTTTGAACTGGACCATAATGTCTACAAGCGTAATTTTAAAGAGTTCTCCCTACCTCTAAACTTTCTATGTGACAAAGGGTGCCAGAGACTTCTTAGAATTATTTATGAAGATAAGGAATAGGAGAAACAACGTAGATGGTTCGGAGCCAGCGTTACGGAGAAGAATCGAGTAACATACATATGTATACATATATTGTATTCATTTTACTCTGAATTACATTTTCACATTTAACTGAATTTTGATGATGTAGGAAACACTGAATATAATCATCGAAAGTAAAAATTTTTAATGTAGATTCTTTGGTTCCTTTCGCACGTTTCTGAACTTGGCTTTCTCATAAAATTTTGAAAGAATATAATTTTGCTCACAACCTTACAAATTCAACCATAATTTTTCCATTATTTTCGTCCTTCATTAATCCTAATATTTTTTTTTATCCGGAGGTTAGTGTGAGGTGTCAAATTGATCTAAGTCGCGTTTAATATACTCATATACAATATTCGGAACAGTAAAGCAGTGTGTGAGACTATGGATGTCGGTATACATCAATTCAGCTTTATCACCAAAAGTATTTTTTACATAGTTGTAGTGAACATCCTGCGTATATCAGTTTATTGAATTTAATTTTTGTTCGATTTAATTCCACTATGATCGTATCTTCATCAAATACGGTACAGCTATGAAAATTTGGTTTTGCAATCAGAGCCTTTGCTCCATACGCTCTATCCCACCTAGTAACGAGTCTAACGTCCTTTTGTTTTCTGAAATTTTCCATTGTCTTACCGAAAACCGAATTATTCGTAAGTTTATAAAAGTTTTTTTCAAAATCATTTTTCGATTTTTCACATTTCGGTGTTCAAACCTATATACTTTTGAGCCACGGTGTATGTTTAAATTTTAGAACACGATGAATTTTTGTTAACTTCATACCTAATCTCAAACACTGTTTCAAATTCTTATAATGAATGATGTATCAATCTTTCGGGAGGAGGTAGTAACTTTTCCTTCACATTTGTATTAAACCAATCACTGATGTCTGTGGACGGTTTGAAGCTCGATCGGATACTCCAAATCAATTTCAAATATGTAACCCGTAAGCGAGTCATCGGGAATATTGCGAATATCCAATTGCTCAAAATTTTTTTCCCATTCGAATGAGTCTATTGGTAGAGATTGACTCATAGCTGCACCGTATAAATTATTTACGTCATAGTACATAAGATACGACTCTTCTTTGCTTGGATCGAAATCTGCTCCCATGTACCTATTGTTAGCCTTGGCGTATCTGTTGGAGCATTGAACTATGCCACCTCGAATGCCTCTGTCGATAAACAACAACATCTCTACATCAGTCAGCAGATCAAGTACAACACCCGTACACTTGAGCATAGCATCAAAAGCAAAGCCCAGTGCAGTGTGATAGTGTAGAGGATCTAAATTCTATATAGCATAACAGTTGTTTCTAAAATTTTCAAAGATATCAGCTAGAAGGAGAACATCAGTTTTCAGATACAAATCAGAATATTTACTTAATGTTTTAATGCAAAAAGTCTGCCAAATATTGCAAGCGTAATCGTAATCTGCTCCTTAAATTCCTTCGTTATTTAATATTGACTGGAATTCTTCTTTCACGGGTGATCGATCTTCTTTCAGTTTTTCCCAATTATCACTATATTCGTAGGGGAAAACACCTTTTCCAGTCCATAAATTGAATTCCTCCCCAACACACTCTGTCACTTCTCTCTCTCGTCGTCCCTTCACCTCTTTTTCGAAGTTTTTGTTTAAATTTTTCGTTCAGAGATTTCAGGATTCCGATCATTGTTAAAATTTTAATTTTCTCTTCGATCGTAAAAGTAACGTTTCTCAAAATTTTATTCAAAAGTCTAATATTTTCAGTGCCAAATGTCGACCATTTTTCAATTTCTTCAACAGTTTATATGCTTCTTCCAAGAAATCGAAAATGCATTTTCTAGAATATTCAGGTATAAGTAACGACGCAACTACATCATAAAATTAGTTTGCAACGAAAAATCCTTTGAGGCAGCATCTGCGAAACTTAGCCTAAAAATGGGGCAATCGCATGGAAAAGAAGGAGAACGAGAACGAGCCATGAGGGAGAGAGAGCGGTTTCGAAGAGATCGGTACCACGAATGGGTACGGAGCGCGGATTTACCTGAAAGACGCAATCGTATCACTTTCGATAACAACAATCTATTCGGAATCGCATCGTTGAATAAAAATTCTGCAAGGTCAGATCGTGCTAACGCTGCGGGAAATCCTTCTGGCAATACAACCTCGAATCAAGGTCAAACAGAAGGATCTGAAAGAGGGAATCGAGCAACCAGATAACAAGTCATCCTTATTCGATTCGCTCAAATACATATTGTTGTAATTAATAAAATTTTGAATTCGACTACATGAACTTGTATGGAGAATTATTCTTATCGTTGAAATCCTACATCTCAGATTTACAACGTTCTGGAATATTCGGATGAATCTTAGCTTTCCTCCTACGAAGTTGCGTCGCGCGCGCTTACGAGTAATTTGACACCTCGAGGGGATGAGGAACTGCATTCTCGACGCACGACTCTTCGAGATAACGTTCGGTATTGCGCATTCGAACAACCGATACATAGATAATTCTAGAATGACTTTGAACTCGCCGCTGCGCTCGCACGAGGCTGGGGGTTGGAGGGATTTGCGAGCTTCTCCGCGGGATGAGGAGGCTGCCGTCTCGACGCGAGATAACGTTCGATGTCAAGTCGGCTGCCGTCCGAAACCTGCATGGGGAGGGTATCGTTTTTCCTGCAATCAACCTCGACGCAAAAGTTCCCGAAACCGCTCTTCGACATTGCGCTCAAAGGGGATGCGCTCGTCTCTCTATCTCTCTCTGATTCAGCGATACTACGCACTAAGGTTCAAGGTCAGGGTAACAAAACTTCCTACTGCAGGACTGCATCGGCGATGCGCAATTCCGCGATATGGGGGTCCGTTCAAGGTCAAACAGGCTGAGGGCTGCCGACCTAAACCTGCGCGGGGTCCGACGAAGCTTCCTGAAGACTCTCCGGGGTGGGGGGCAAGGGGCTGCCTCAAAACGTCGCGCGAGAGGATCGTCGGCTCTGGGATCGACCCTCCGCGACTTATCACAGGCACGAACCGTCGAAGCTTCTAGAACGTTCTACAATGTTTTAGAAGGTTCTCGACCCTGTATAATTCCTAGAATCAAGTACAAAATTGAGAGCCGACAAATTTCCTGGATTCGATGCTGCTGCTGCTGCTGCATCCTCGATGCGCAATTCTGCGAGATAACATTCGAGGTCAAATCGACTGAAGGCTGCTGTCTGAATTCTACACGGATCGGGAGGGAGGAAGGGGGTCCATCGAAGCTTCTGGAAGGCTTTCCGGGGTGGGGCGCAAGGAGCTGCCTCAAAGCGTCGCGCGAGAGGACCGCCGGCTCTGGGAGCGATCTTTCCCGACTTAGCACGGACACGAACCGTCAAAGCTTCCAGAATGTTCTAGAAGGTTCTCAATCGTGCGTAATTCCTAGAATCGAGTGCAAAATTCCTGGAATGTGACGCAAAATTCCCTGAATCGAACAAAAAGTCTTGGAATCGAGGGGTCCTGATGACGTCACTTCCAGAAATCATAGATCTCACGACGGCAACTTAGCACGGACACCCACCTTAGAAGGTCCTAGAGTGTCGGTATTATGTCGGTGCAGGAATCTGTATCCAGAACCTAACCTGCTACACTACTGTGCTGGGCCCGATTTACGCCCTCCATAGCAGTGCTATAACCATGAAATATATTAATATTATTGGCTACTTTTGTTAAATGATTTTCAGTAAACGATATAAATACATACGACTGGTCGGTAAAAAAAACTGCCCTCAATAACTTTAACTCTTCATTCAATGATGAACTAGATTGAAAAGGAAAATCGTCTTCTATTATTTCACAATATCCTTCATAGTAATAAAATAAACAAGAGACGTGTTGCGTCTTGTTTCCTTATAATTATTTAAGAGCTATTTACCATGATGCTGCTGCCTGTAGCGCGGAATTAGTGAATAATTCAAGAGTAATGGATAAAAAGGAGCGCATTTTCGATCGTTGTGCATATAACGGTTGTACGAACGGGCGAGTATCAACGGGATCGCATTTTTTTCGTTTTCCGCAAGCCGACGATCCTCGACACTATGTTTGGGTACAATATACAGGTAAATTGTTATACAGTTCAATTTCTATTTTATAGTTTATTAGTACTGAATTGAGATATAATATAATTGCCAGTCTTAATTAAAAGAGATTGAAAATGTCGGAAACGAAATATGTAAAAACCTGAAAGGGAAAATGCGAATAAATTAGTAGCGAATCATTTTTTAAATTTAAGAATAATAAATAAAAATCATATAAATTAATTCAAAATAATTTATACAAAAAAATTAGTCTCCGGGGATCAAACCCGGACAGGCCGAACCACGTTCTGAGTTTGCACACTACCAACTTCAAAAAAAAATTAATTATTAAACTTTTGAATGTTTATACACATATGTATATGGATATATAAGATAGAGAGAAGTTGAGGGAAGAAGTAACCTTTTCCCCTGGTCCGGGACAACATTTCTGTCACGAGTCGGAGAAGTCCCATTGTTTTGAGTGAGACGCTCTCGCTTCGCTACTCTTTCCCTATCTTCTCTCTGGGACACCACTAATGTTCATATCTTTTCGTTGTTTTGGCGATGATTCTTATGAAATCACTCATTTCTTTGATTGTTTTCCCATCTTCCTTGGAAGGTTGGGAATTGTTTTCGAAATTATGCTCTCCTTTAAATTGGTTAGACAGTCTTTTATCATGTTTTAAAATTTTTTTTTCATGAAAATAAAGATTTCTCTTTGAGGAAGTAAAAAAATTTGAAACGATCGAGAGAGGCTCAAAGTTCGTACTTGAGTCTTTCTTGGTCGTTTCAGCTTATGTGTAGCTGTATAAGATAGTAATGTTTGGACGTGAGGACGTGGGGGTTTTAATTCAAATCCAACGGCGAGAATGGTAAGATTGACCATTAAGCATATCCTCTTAACCGGATATATTGGTACAACCGACATAGGCAACGTACAGTGTCCTAAGGCTCGAGCTCTTCTCAATTCGACCAGTATCGTAACACTGGCATTTGAGAAAATAGATGATCTAACGATCGATCCCGCTGGTCATGAGCAAGACGACCCAAACATCGATGTTCCCACCGCATCGGAAATTATCGAAAGCTACGGTGATGCACCGCCGTGCAAAGATATCGCTGAAAAGAATTTGGGACTGTACGAGAAAAATGCAATTGCATTTTTCGCTGACTATATTGGCCATCGCAATATGAAAAGAAATCCATGCGACCGTTGTTGTGCCGATATTCTGAAGACTCCGATGGATAACTCTTCACCAGAAGAAATGTATATCGAGTTTGGAGAATACGAGAACATCGATATTGATGCCCCAAAAATAACGAAGCCGAAGCGACTAACTGAAAGCTTCGTTCAAATTGTGGAAGCTCAGCTGAAAGCTTACTCAGTACTTTGGAAAAGATACTGGCAGTTCAGAGATCTTTTACGGAAACTGACGGACGATATTGTACTTGCTACAACCTCGACGTTACCGAAGTGGTACGATGAAAGTCATCCCTGCAAAGATCATCGGATGCAGCATTTGCAGTCCTTAGTCAGAGTCAAAGTTTTTGCTCAGACAAAATATAATAATCGCGCAGCGGCGCAAACAAGTCACGCTCAAGCGCAACACAAACAGCATCAGAAATTGAAAAACCTGAAGGGTTCGTAAGTTTGGTTGAATGTATACTGTTGAATTCACGCCTGACTGCAATCGGAGGCTCTTTGAGCTGCACTTTGATCGATCTCTTTGTATCATCAAGGCTGCGCCCGCTTGTGGCCAGAGACTGTACAAGCTGCGTTTCAATATAGTAAATGCGTTACAAACTTCTTGTGTTGAAATTATTTCACTGTTGATTATCGAAATTGCGCCTGTCTACAATCGGAGGCTTCTGGAGCTGCACGTTGACGAATCATTTCGAATTGTCAACGGTGTCCCGTGCATAGTCAGAGGCTCTTGCAGCTGCGCTTCGATAGTCTTTTCGCTTTTACTAGCGATAGCCCCTTCAGCTGCGCTTTTGTGAATCCTGCATTCTCAAAAGCGTTCCGATTTAACGTCGGAGGCTTTAGGAGCTAATGGGGGGTGGAGTTGATTGCCTTCCCGTGGTGCCCCCCGAAAACAAGTGCACAAATTGTTTTTCAAGACAAAATTAACTGCAAGATAATACAATTCTCAATTCGTGCACTTGGCCAAACAATCAACAATATATTTATTAAAGGGGAATGTAACAGTGTTTTCTATGTGCAAGCTGATCATTAAAAATTATAGTGGATAAAATAAAAATGAACGAGTAGTTATTTTCTATATTTCATTAGCTCATGTGAGCTACTTATCTTGTCACAGAAAATATTACCGAGGTCAAATTGTTTAAAAATAGTATATTACGATACAAGTGCGCAAAGTAGGTGATTCCCGCAAGAGTCGGATTTGTCGCCCGAGCGTAGCGAGGGTGAAAAAAGAGACGAGTGCGGGAGACGCCTATGCGCACGTGTATCGTATACTATTTTTCCTAACAGCGTGCTTAAAATCGGATTTTGCGCACGCAAACCCGTGCGCAAAATTCGATTTTGCGCACGCTGTTAGGAAAAAACTTTTTTCAGGTGCACATTCCAAAACAAAAATTGCCGAAAGTAAAAATAATAGGTGTAGAAGAGACGGTAAATAAGGAAAGCGAAGATGAATTCGCATATAGAATTAGTATACAAAACAAACTAGACGTAGATAGAGAGGATTTTATGATATGAATAATTAAAATGACGAAAAGAAAGGAAAAGGAAGGAATAATGATTGTAGCAGTAGATCCATTAACACATAAACAACTAGTAGAAGGCCAAAAAATGATGGTACGTTGGAAAAAGTGTAGGATGTATGACTATGTAAGTTGTATCAGATGTTTCAAATGTTGTGGTTTCAACAGAAATGAATTAAGTTGCAGAAAATCTGCAGGAAACCATAAAGAGGACAAATGTAATACTGTAGACAAGAAATGCATAAATTGTATAAGAATGGTAAAGAAATTTAACATAAGGGGAATAAACATTGAGCATGAGGCAACGAACAAGGAATGTAAAATCTACCAAAAAGCAATCGAACAGGCAAGTAGAAATATAAAATATTGGACGGAATAGCAATTAATCGACGAAGAAAAAAAAAGGAACCCATATATGTTAGTGCTCAACACACAATGCTTCCTTAGACATAAAGAAGATATAGAAGTTATCATGAATACATACAAACCAAAAATAGTATGCTTAACCGATACTCATATCGTAGAAGAAATTAATGACTATGAAATAAATATAAGAAACTATACAGCCATAAGATGTAACACACAAAATAGCCGAACAGGAGGCGTGATAACGTACGTTAGGCAGAGCATAAATTATGAGGAATTTATATAATAAGCTGTTTGTTGCCCTTTTATGCGGGGTACAGCGCGGACTCCCGCTTCGCTCACAAACGTCACTTAACTCTATCGTTTGCCTATATCCCTACCCCTAATCCATACAGATCACCACAGAGATAGAGAGCGAGAGAGCCCCACTACATTCATCCATACATCCATCCATCCAGCCCTCGACCTCCGTTTACGCTGCACCAACACTACTACCCTTCCCATTCCTCCCCCTACTCCTCCCGCATCCCTTGCCACCCTCTCTGCTCCTTCTCCCATTCGATGCCCCAAATTTCCTCTCCACCTTTCTATTTCCACCATCCACCTTTTCCCCAAACCTTTACCTCCTAGCACCTCCTCCCTTGCCTCCTGCCAGCCTCTTTCCCTGCCCCATGCTGTGCATACCTCCCATATGTGCTCCCAAATTTCCTCCTCCACCCCGCACATCCTACACCTTCTTTTCTCCTCCTTCACCCAGTACCTGGTCCCTCTCATCTCCTCACCCAGCCTGAACCACGCCACTCTCTGCCAACTCCCTTCCACTCCCCCCTTTGTTCACATAGCCCGGCACCCCACTTCCTTTTATGAACTTGTACTCCTTATTTCCCTTCGCCTCTACCACCTTTTTCCACCTTTCCTCGTCCTGCTTTTTCCTTTCTATCCTAACCAGCTCCACTCCTCTCATCCCTCCTCCGCCCACTACCTCTCCTCCTCCACCGCGTTCCACCCTCTTCCCTCATAAAATTTTCTTCTCTCATCTTCCCATCCTTCGCAGCCCCTACCTGCCCGTGCCCTCTTCCTTATCTCCTCTATGCATCTCCTTGCTAGCTCTCCTCCTCCTCCCTCATCTAGCTTCTTTTCATAGCCCCATGCCCTCACCCCTGCTCTCCCTTCCAACGCATCCCTCTGCAACTCCTCTCTTACCATGTAGCCTAGCACCCTCCTCGACACCCCTAGCACCCACCTCATGTACCTCTCATGCAGTCGTCCCACCGCCTCCCTCCCTTCCCATTCCCAGATCTCCACTCCATAGCTTACCACCGGCCACACCAGCTTATCGAACAGCCACAACCTTTTACTCCAGTCATTCCTAAACCTCCATTTGCCTATACCCCACACCTGTCCCATTGCTTTCGCCGCCTTTTCCACCCTCTCCTCCACATGATCTCTTTGGTCTCCGTCCGCCCTCACCACGTACCCTAAATACTTATACCTCGTCACTTCCTCTATTTCTTTTCCCATCCACCACCACTTAATTTTCTTTCCCCTCCCTCCCCCTGCCCTACACCTCATCACTTTCGTTTTTCCCGTATTCACCTCCAACCCTTTTCCCTCAATATACCTTTCAAATTTCCCTATCATCCCCTTCATTTCCTCTTCCCCCCTAGCCAGCAAAACCAAGTCGTCCGTGTACGCTAACGAATATACCTTCCCGCCCCCGTCCAGCTCTATCCCTCCTCAACAACCTTTTGCTAGTTCCTCGTCCAAATCCGCTAACAACAAAATAAACAACAAGGGGCTTAGCGGGCACTCCTGTCTCACACCTTTCATTGTCCAAAACTTCTCCCCGTACTCCTCTCCCACCCTAAACCTTCCAACCGTCTCCTTTAATACCTATTTACATCTTCTTACAAGTCCCTCTCTCGCCCCTCTATTCCTCATACTCTCCCCCAATTTCACATTATGAGGAAATTATTAATAAAACAATAGAGAATAGTATGTGGATAAGCATAATAAAAGTAATAGGAAAAATAGAGAGTATAATTATCTGTAATGTGTACCATTCTCCTAGCACGAGTGATGGACGATTTATAGAGCTTATTATGGAAGAATGTGAGAAAATTGAAGATATGGGACGAATAGTAGTGGTAGGTGACTTTAATATTGATGTCAGGAAAAAAACGACTATGTAAAACGATTACAAAGTAATATGTCTTTCTTAGGATTTAAGCAATATGTCACAGAACCGACAAGAATAACAGAAACATCGGAAACCATAATCGACTTAGTTTATTCAAATTTTTATGTAGATACAACAGTACTTATAACTCCTAAAGTAACGGATCATCAAATAATTGACGAGAATAAAGGACTAGAGATTAATACACGAAACTATACAAATATGAAGGAAGACATTTTTGGAGAAATGTTGAATGAAAAATTAAACCAAATGAAAGATATAATAAACAATGGCCATACAAATATAGCAGCAGACGGACTAATAACAGGAATAATAAATACAATTAACACAATAGCATCAAGAAAGAAAAAAGTAGTAAAATTACAATGACAAAATAAGTCATGGATTAACAATGACACAAGAAAAGCAGGCATAAATCGGGACAAAGTATATAAGCAGGCGAAAACAACCAAACTTAGTAAAGACTGGGAAAAATATAAGCAATATAGAAATTTAGCAGTGGATACATTAAGATATAGTAAGAAAATATATTATGAGAATAATATTGATAGACTCAAGCACGACCCAAAAAAAATGTGGGCGACAATTAAAGAAATAATAGGATCCAAAAAGCAAGATAGGAATATGGACAGCATCACTTTCGACGGGATAAAATATAAAGACACCAAACAAATAGTACAAAAATTTAACGAATTTTTTATCAACAGTATCATGGAAATAGTCGGGGATATAGACAATGCAACAACAGATAAATTAAAGAAAGAAACTCGGTATGAGACAAAATTGATTAAATTTAGATATGTAGAATATAAGGATGTGAATGAGGTAATAAAGAATCTGGAAAATAAAAAAGGTACAGAAGAAGGAATAACTTCAGAAATCATGAAATGGACATGGAAGGCAGCAAGTGAATTGATACTGACTGTCATCAACAAGTCATTAGAAGAAGGAATATTTCCTGAAAAATGGAAAGTATCGACTATAGTACCTATACAAAAAATACATGGAAGTTCTAAAGCAGAACAGTATAGACCGATCAATATTTTCCCAATTTATGAAAAAGTATTGGAGACAATTGTAAAAGAACAATTAATAGAATTCTTAGAACGAAATAACATATTAATAGAAGAACAATCGGATTTTAGACAAGGACTATCATGTGAAGCAGCAATACAAACAACGCTAATTCAATGGAGAGAATATATAGACAATAGTGAAATGATAGAAGTAGTATTCATTGACTTCAAAAGAGCGTTTGAAACAGTGAACAGAACGGTAATGATACGTAAGCTAAGAGAATGTGGGATAGGAGGAAAAGTAATATCATACATAAGTTCATATCATACTTAACAAATAGAAAACAAAAAGTAAATTATGAACAAACGCTATCCGAAGAAAAAGAAATTAGATATGGGATGCCACGAGGGACGGTACTGATATTATTTATAATTTATATTATTGATATGAGCCGTTCAGTGCACACATTGATTAACTCCATAAAACAAGAAGTTGAGAAATGCGATGAAGTAATGTATATTGTAAATTACTTATTATTCAATAGCCAAAAAAATTTTGCCGTTTAATTACTTATTTTTGCACTTAACTTAAATGTAAATAAAACAAATATTATGCTGTTAAGAAATCCACGTAAACGAATAAGTATAAATAGGTGTAGGATAAGTATGCAAAACGAGAAAATAGGAGAAGTAGAAGAAACGAAATATCTAGGAGTCATAATAGGTGAAAACCTATCATTCAATAACCATGCACAATACATATGTAAGAAAGTCGCAAGAAAGGTTAACTTCTTATACAGAATAAACAAATATATATCGCCCTATACGAGAGTTACAATATATAAAACCATCATTGCCCCGAATTTAGAGTACTGCGGCAGTATTATGTTAAATTTTAATAGATATAGTATGGAAATGCTACAGAAAGTACAAAACCGAGCGATGAGAGCAATTCTAGGATGTAACAGATACACACCAATTCGTAGCATGTTAGAGGCAACAAATCTGATGAGTGTCCGTCAGCGAATGATATATAATGTATGCATATTGGTATATAAAATGGTGGGTGAGAAGAAGTCCAAATACCTATCTAGGGAAGTGAAAAGAGTCAGTGATAGACATGGATATAACAGAAGAAATGCGAACAGTTTAGATGTAAGCAAGTGTAAAACAAAATTAGGAGAAAGATCAATAAAGTATATAGGGTTCCAAATGTATAATGGATTGCCGGAAGAAGTGAAAGTACAAACGTCACTAATAAAATTCAAGAGGGAATTGCGCAAATATGTGAAGGAGACGGTAAGCCCGCTGGCAGGAAACGAAACATAGTTAAAATGTAAGAAGCGTTAGAATATAAGAAGAATGTAAGAATGTTAGAATGTTTGAAGCGTTAATAATACGTAGCAAGGTAGTCTAAGTACTGTAAGTTACACACGGGGCGCATCTTAAACTGATGTGTAAGCACCTGGGAATAGCAAATTGCTCTGCTGTCGCCTTGCCTATCATCTTCTAGAGTTGCCTCGCCTTTCATCTGCTAGAGACATCTGTAATGATCCATGTCTTCTATCCTTCTACTGGACGTCTACTATCATTAATCAGAAGTGACATCTACTGAGATTCCAGTTTACTGACTTCCTCTCTTTGCCGGCGTCGGTAAAGTAGTGTACACGGTGCGGCGATTGATCTACGAGCCTGCTACTCAATCCATTGTCTCTGTGTTAATATTGGTACTGTATAAATGCATAGCTATTTATGCAGCGTACTTGCTATAAGTGTGTTAAATCCATTGCGGGTCAATCTCTCACCTGCACTGTATGTGAGAGTTCTTTCCACCCTGGATGTGCCAAGGCCTACATAATCACTAGATCTGTCAAAACCTGTTGCAAAGACAACTTATCCAGGATGTCTTCAACACCTCGGTGTACGCCTGATCTGCAGTCCCTTAGTTTGCCATTATCAACGCTAAATCCTGTCTCATCTTCCTCGTCTGCACAACCAACCACAAATGATCTACTTCAATCTCTTATTACACAAATTAAAAAATCAGATGATAAAATTACTGCATTTATTACTGGGCAACTGGGCAAAATCAGGAGATAAATGGAAAACTAACTAACCTGAATAGAATTGCCGATACAGTAAATCAAAATTGTCAACATATTTCTACTCTAGAACAGAATAATGCCACTCTATTGCACGAGATTCAATCACTGAAGACTCAACTGTCCTGCGTGTCAAATTCGTCTCATGCCAAATCGCTCATATCAAGACTGCTCAATTCAACGCTCACTCCCTATTAGCGGACTTTAAGCAAATAAAAATACTAGTAACAGATAACATCTTTCATATCACATCAATAGCTGAAACATGGCTACATTTACATATTCAAGATGCTTCAGTTCATATACCAAATTATTATCTAATCCGTAACGATCGAGAAGGCAGAAAGGGCGATGGAGTTGCTTGTTACATCCACAACTCACTAAAAGCTAATATTCTCCACACGTCACCTAGTCTTTTTAGTAACTCGCCTGAATTGATCATATTTGATATTAAATCTTCGAATTCTGAAACGCTACTCTTTGCATCCGTGTATCGCAGGCCTACTGGTCGTTTCCTTCACAAATTTATATCTCTCATTATCAGTCTTGCTCAGGCGTATAAAATAATCGTTATCTCGGGTGACTTAAACTGTAACATTCTAAATAATAACTCTGAAACCCAGCACCTATTAGAATTTATTTTTTCGTCGTCTCTACATCTGGTTGAGACTGGCCCTTCTTTTCATACAAGCTCCTGTGATTCTTGGCTTGAGGTAATCATCGTGGATAGCAGGGACAAACTACTCACATTCTATAAATTATATGTTTCATTTATAAAAGGTCATGATCTAATTGCTATTGACTATGACTTCGATACTGATGCAACGAATGATATTGTCCTTAGGCGTCGTAGTTTGAAAAACTTCGATCATGGAAACTTCTTGAATAGTTTATGTGCATTGCTACCGCAGCCAGAGCTTGTTAACACTGAGTGTCAAATTCAGCATGAGGAAATAGATTTGTCGGTAGACTCTGTAACAAATTGTGTTTCCAATGCGTTCAATCTACATGCTCCGCTTCACTGTTTCTCAGTTTCGAAACCAGCTACGCCCTGGCTGTCACCTGAACTGTTAGCACGCATTAAAATTAAGAATTCTATTTATCAGCAAGCGAAATGTGCGAACAGTTTACTTGGTTTTGCTATATTCAGATCATATCGAGATAATTTAACTGCCGATCTTCGAAATGCCCAAGATAGATATCAGTTCAACAGACTTTGTTCTATCACTGATCCTAATAAAATGTGGATTGAGCTAGCTAACCTTGGACTAGTTAAAAACAAATTTGTGTCGCCGTTACATTTTTTCACGGCTGACCAATTAAATATGCATTATATCTCAAGCTCCACGAATTTGAATTGCACGACTACGAGTAACCAATCTCAAATTCTTCGGGTTTTCAACTATTCGGGTGAGCCATTCTCTTTCTCTCTCATTTCTCCACGTGATATTTATGATGCTATTCTCTCGAAGTCCTCTCTGTCACTGAACTCTGGACTAGATGATATACCTCTCTTCTGCATCAACAAAGCTCTATCGCTGCTCATTCCACATTTGTTGGCGACCTTCAACAAATTCATCAAACTTTCTCATTTTCCCACTGCATGGAAACGTGCATACATTCGTCCACTATCCAAAGTGAACCCGCCATGTTCGCCGTCTGACACACGACCGATAGCAAATCTATCTGAACTCTCTAAGATCTTTGAACGTATTATTCACAAACAGCTTCTCAATTTTCTGGATGCAAATAATGTCGTTGATAAGAGGCAGTCGGCATACCGAAGAGGTTTTAGTACTTAATCGGCCCTATTACGGGTTACTGATGGTATCAGACTGAGAATAAGAGATTAACGATACTTGTCCTCTTTGATTTTAGTAAGGCCTTCGATACAATCTCCCATCCGCACCTTTTGGCAAAACTGGCTAATTTCGGGTTTTCGGACTCTGTCATTTCGTGGTTACATTCTTACCTATCAAATAGATCTCAAGCAGTCATTGATGGAAATGATGATTGCTCCGACTGGTTGACAACGTCTGTAGAAGCTCCCCAAGGCTCAGTGATCGGCCCACTTTTATTCACCTTGTATATTAACGACATTGGGGGTTGTCTAAGCCATACGGACTATATGATTTTTGCTGATGACACTCAGATTTATCTATATTGTGACCCAAACGACATCCGTGGTGGCTTTGCTAAAATCAGTGAGGATTTTGAAGCAATATCCAATTATGCTAACTCAAATTATCTGTCACTGAACATTGCGAAATCAAAGATCTTGGTCTTAGGTAGCTCTGCCTACCTTAAATCAATTGACCACTCTGATCTGCCGACTGTCATTATAAATGATATTACTCTTCCCATTGTAGACGAAGCAAAAAATCTGGGCATTCATCTTTCTGCTAACCTTTCATGGAAATCGCACATTTCACATATATCTAGAAAAGTGTGGGGTGTGTTGCATAAACTAAAATCTCACAAAAATGCTCTTTCTTTTGAGCTCAAAGTAAAATTAGTTACTACATTGATTTTTCCACATTTTGACTACTGTTGTCTTGGTGTATCTGTTTAGAAATTGTTAGTTTCATACATTTTTGAGTAGCCTGATTCAATTTAGTAAATTTTTTTTATTCAAGTCTACGGAAAGATGTTCTGATGTAAAAAATAATTCAGAATTAAAATTATACCTTGAGATAATTTTCTGATAATTTGATGTATTTAAAATGTTACCTTTACATAGCCTTGAATGGTAAAAATTAAATGAAAAAAAATCCCTAACCAGATACATTATTGGTTTCATCTCACTATAGAAAATAATTGGTTCATTTTTATATGCTCATCATCAAGAGACTCGGTTGAGTCTCGCGCCAAGTACAGGCAACCGGCTGTACAGGGCGCAGCGCCCCGAGACTCTTTACTCGAGTCAACTCTTTATCCCCCAAAAAACACTTACGTGTAAAAAACTACGCCAAGTACAGGATTGCTGTGAATTCCTCTAACAAAAAGTATTGATATCAGATTATTGAGGCCAAGTGCATAAGTCACTACATGTTTTCCTATTATATGATCTAGCACTGGCTCATCATTTTAATTATATTTTCAATATTTCCTATACCGTTTTCGCTACTCTTTTATGTTACTGCTGCTTCCCGTATTTAATTATGATTTAATGGTGATTTAATAATTAATAAAACTTTAGGTGATTCCTTATCGAGTACTACTTGATGGGTCCGTGCCAGGAATTCCAAAGTACTTACTTTGCACGTGGTCATAGTATTCTAATGCTGTATGTTTGTTATTAAGCTTTTACCGTGTTTATTTTTGACGAGTTATTGTTAATATGCTTTCTGTAGAAAATTGGTACTGGTTTTGTACCAAATTTGTATCAAGAAATGCACGGACCCGCCAAGTAGTACTCGATAAGGAATCATCTAAAGTTTTATTAATTATTAAATCACCATTAAGTCATAATTAAATACGGGAAGCAGTAGTAACATAAAAAAGTAGCGAAAACGTTATAGGAAATATTGAAAATATAATTAAAATGATGGGCCAGTGCTAGATCATATAATAGGAAAACATGTAGTGACTTATGTACTTGGCCTCAATAATATGATATCAATACTTTTTGTTAGAGGAATTCACAGCAATCCTGTACTTGGCGTAGTTTTTTACACGTAAGTGTTTTTTGGGGGATAAGGAGTTGACTCGAGTAAAGAGTCTCGGCGCGCTGCGCCCTGTACAGCCGGTTGCCTGTACTTGGCGCGAGACTCGACCGAGTCTCTTGATCACGATCTTTCAAATGAACAGAATACCAGGCTCCAAGTATTGGCAAAAAGCTGTATCAGATGCATTTTTAATTTGAAAAGAGATGTGCATATCACGGTGTATCGTCACCAACTCAACTGGTTGTCTTTCCAGAGCCGTCGACTCTACTTCCTTGGAATCCAAACTCACCGTCTAATCTATGGCTTTGTTCCACCTTATATTAGTGAACTATTCGCAAGATTCGATGACTCGATAAGGCAATCACCCAGGCTTCCCACTCCTGTCTTTCACATCCCTAATCATTCCACTTCTACCTACCGAAACTCCTTCCGATTATCTGCTATCTATTTTTGGCATTCATTACCCTCAACCATCTCGTGTGTCTCTTCTCTCACAATCTTTAAACCTCTATTATTTGCGTAACTTCTAGATCTAGAGAAAAGTAAAACCGCTGGTTGAAACGGTATTGTATTGTATCAATACTTGTCTACCATGCATCAAATTCATATTCTTATTTCACCTTATTCACCTTATTCGATATTGCATGTGTTCGGATGTATCACTTAATGCACTATTTTACGTCGGCATTGCATTTTCACCATTATTTTATTTACTCTACTGTTATTTCATGCGTTCATATCAATTTCCACTGGTTTACCTACTTCTATTTCTACTCTTTCACTTCTATTCTTATTACATTTCTTATTTTACTCTTATTTCACGTCAGTAGAGCTCATTTACCTTCCCTACTATATTTCTTTTGTAATTTCATTTCTTACTTTTTTCTTCCTACTATATTATTTATTTACATTCAACACATGCGCTATAGTTTATAGTCCTAGTTTATAGTTCATAGTTTACTTTAAATTAACATATGTTAATTCACTACATAGTTTATTATTATATAGTTATTTTAATACTATATTATATTTTATCAGACTATATCATATTTTAATACTACCTTATACTATATATTGTTACCTACTTTGCCTCATAACTGGGCTAAGGCATAATAAAAGCTATCAATCAATCAATCAATCAATCAATCTCTCTTTCTCTCTCTCTCTCTCTCTTGTGTACGGTACGCGGTACGTGTCATGCGTGGTGATTTTCGCTCCTAATCTTTTCGACTAATTTGACGTTAATTTACACGTACCGTTGTTGGAAAGTTTATTAGTAAGTGGTGTAGTGTAAATTCTTTTGTTTTCTTATAATAACATACAAAGTGGATAAGAATAAAATCATATTTTTGCCTACAAATAATTACTTCGGGCAATAGTGATCAATTCTGTCACTGGTGATATAAGCACTTGTTAGAGCTCAAAGTGTTTATTTGGGAGTGTGACAAGTGGCGTGTGACAAGTAAACAGTATATACAGAAACAAATTCTACCTTTCCATCAGGTGTTAATTATCTATTTACCAAGTTACGTCGCAAGTACGGTCACACTATCTTATCGACTCCCTATACTCTTCTACAATCTCACGACATGCCGAAGCCGTCGTGTGCCTTATGCTTCACAAATGTAGAAAAAGCGGGAGATGGAATAGCTTCCAAAGCTCCTTGTAAGCACAATTTCCATGTTGGTTGCGTCATAACGAGGCTTGCCGTCGACTCGGCTGTGGAAGCTACTGCTGCAGTCCGTCAATGCTGTCCAATTTGTCCGCCTAAAGATGACCAGCTGTCTGTTCTCCGATCAATTAATGAAAGCCTATCTAAGCTTGATGTCACGATGGCGAAAGTAGATACACTCGTTGCCGATGTAGGCAAGCTAAACACTAAAATGGATGCCCTTACAGAGAATAATAGTAAATTTAAAGCTGAGTTTCTGTCAATCAAGCATACTGTCAATACGGTAAAGAAAGATCTTGGCACTGCGGTCGAGAATATTAAGGCGCAAGGAAGTCGTCTGGAGATAGTCGAAGAACGTCTATCCAATAAATCTGTGGGCTTATCAAAAACAGATAAAGCAATACTGCTTCGCGTAGCCTGTCAAAGTATGGCCAGTCAGCTGGTCATTATGGGAGTATCCGAGTTTACTGGTGACGGTAATGAAGATCTTAATGAGTTCGTCCCGAAATTAGCCTGTGCGTTGGATGTGGACCTATCTCCAGCTGATGTGGTTCGTGTGGAGCGGATGAGAAGATTGAGAAAGACAACATCAAGCTCCATGGTAAATGATCATGTGACGTCACATGCAATTGTTCTGGAGCTAGCCACGAAGGTAAAATGTGATCAATTCATTGTTGCAAAGAAGCATCACCCGAATTTGAAATCTTCCAATATTGACAGTGGATACTTGGACAGCAAAATATATATAAATCGCCGGCAGCCCATTGAGCTACAGAAGTTGAGCAATCAAGTACTTAAAAAGTGCCCTTCGCTGAATCCCAGAGCCGTTTGGATCGCTGATGCGGCAGTATACATCAGGAAGCATGCGGATGCCAAGCCGTATGGGATTCTTTCAATCAGTGACTTATCGGAATTAACCTTAAAATAAATTATTCTCTCTCTCTCTCTCTCTCTCTCTCTCTCTCTCTCTC
>NW_014334007.1:12750-14123 GCF_000341935.2 Cephus cinctus | reverse complement strand
TTGATCGGCACGGCCCAAGCAAACTTTGAAAATATGTCGATGACGGTGACCAGATACTTGTATCCGCGGTTCTCTCTGGCGTACGCTGACATTTCAAGGAGATCCGCTTGCCAAGTCTCGTCCAATCCACGGACGTCAACGTGCCGGCGCTGGTAATTTCTACTGGCAGGTCTATGCAGTTCCTTCACCACCGCTAACTTTTTTCCATCCATTCTCCAGGGCACTCAGTCTGGCGTACAGCTGAGAAATGATCAGAGAGTTGCGAATCCCCAATTCTTGTCCTGGTCACCGCTGACTTTTTTCCATCCATTCTCCAGCGCACTCAGTTTGGCGTCCAGCTGAGAAATGATCAGAGAGTTGCGAATCGCCAATTCTTGTCCTGGCTCGATATCAGCTTGCAGACGTTTCAGCGCATCCTTCGTGGTAGAATCGAGAGATTGAATCATCAAGTTGTTGTTATCGATATCATTGCGCATTCCGGCAGTCACGTGAAACACGGTATTCAGCTCCTGCTTCACTACAGTTTTCATCAGATTCAAGGTCACAGCATCGTTTTGCTCCTCGGGATTGGCGACGTTACAGAGCTTCTTGTTATCAATGTCGTAGTGCCCAGCAGCAGTGAATTTGAATCTAGCGCCAGGGAGACCACGGCTACTCGTAACTGCGGTCCTGCTACCCAACTGACGTCCAAACATGTAGACACTCATATTCAAAGTGGCGATCGCGATCGTTTTATCGAATTAATAAATGATACCCGCCTCGCGCAATTCTTCGATAATCGACACAATTTCGTTGGAGTGACTGGGGTTACCAGCTTCCCGAGACGCAAGGAGCAGACGAAGCCGGTCTACCGATTCGTTGGGATCGTCCCAGTACACGTAATCCGTTCGTTCGTCCTTGGCAGCGATCATGTACCGCGGTACTATACCTTTGCCCGTTACAGAGGACTGTTCGATCAGTTTTGCAATAACGTTATTAAATTTGAAACTCTTGCTCTTACGAATTTCACCATCAGGTTTATAGTACTTTCTATGTGAATTCGTCGTTAAAATAATGTTTTTGTAATTGTCCATGTCATCCTGGGTTATACTACTCTCGTCAGGTACCTTCCTGAATAAGAGTTCGATCAAACCCGCATTTTTCAAGTAAGTCCTATCACCTACATGGATTCGATCACTCTCAAAGCTGATGGGCGAATCGCCTATCATCAATTCGTTCTTGGCGAGTTTACGCACACCATAGGCGGTATCCAATTGTTTATTCTCCCTCGATAGCAGCATATCGAGATACCGTTGCGTAGGATCATTCCGACCAACGGATACGTCTGCGTCATCGTTATCTCCTTCATCTTCGTCATCATGTTTACCTTCTTC
>NW_014334007.1:8460-9413 GCF_000341935.2 Cephus cinctus | reverse complement strand
GCAGAAAGAATAAGAAAAATAAGAACGCTAGTCACTTTGACCACTGCAACGTCAGAGACGTTAAGCTCCTTTTGAATTCGCAATGTTATCCCTATGGAAATCTGAATCTTGACATTGATCATAATCAGTTTGCCCTGCTGTACGAGATGTATGTAAACTTTCAAGCTACGTACTATGGCAAGGATCCTGAACCTTTGCTTAAGCAGAATGAATTTCTCGAATACGCTCCATTGATCGTTATCGATTGCTCCAAACAAAACGAGTCCCTCAAACTCGGACCCGTCGATATTCGTCTGGAATTCGAATCACAAGACAATTTCCCTGCTGATACATCGGCATTCTGCCTGATCCTGCACGATCGTATAGTGGAATACAACCCGATCAGTGGTGAGGTGAAGAAATTGGTATAAAGACGCTGTAATCGTAGCCCCCTGTGCAGTTCATAAAAAAATGGAATTTATCGTGGACGTACAAGGTTTCAAGAAACCCTCGAACGAGTTTGTCCTAAAGGAGCTATCCGTGATTGGAGTCAACAACAATTTCTCCGAACCTGCAACGTTCCTGTTTCAACCACCTTGTCTATCGAAGCATCCACCGGCTAAATACAAAAGTATAAATTTATGGTTGGAGCGCAATTTTCATGGTATATCCTGGAGCGCTGGGGACATTGCTTACAATCCAGCTACAAACATTCTTCGAGTTATTCTGCAAAATGCATCTAAGATCTATGTAAAAGGATTCGAGAAGAAAGTTTGGTTGGGAGCTTTCATTGGACGAACCGAACACATCGCGGATCTGGGATGCCCTTCGCTGCAAAATCTGCGAAAGAATTTACTCACTGGTTGTTCGCATCATCATGCTTCCCATTTCCAATGTTCGATGGAAAACGTTAAATTATTAAGGAATTGGTTGTTGTTGGAATGTATTTTTGATTTTGAATAAAGACATAAGAC
>NW_014334007.1:548-7916 GCF_000341935.2 Cephus cinctus | reverse complement strand
AGAATTTTGTTCAAAAGTCTGATATTTTGAGTTCCAAATTTCGTCCATTTTTCAATTTCTGCCGTCGATGAACCCTTCTTCAGAAGTTTATACGCTCCTTCCATAATCTCAATCAACTTTTTACACTTTGTAGAATCCATCTCGTTAATAGCAATAATGCACTTGAAGGTTCAACAAACAATGATCGCTGCGCATCATCGAAGGGCTTTTTATACGAAGGTTTCAAGGATTTCCTGGAATTGTTTTGCATCGGTTCGAGCGATAAGACACCTACCCGAATTGCGAAATCGAGAACGCATTTTCTAGAAACTCTCAAGGGTTAAAAAATGGGGATGGGAGGTTTCGCAGATTTCTAGGAATCGAATCGCCTACAGGAATTCCTGGAAAAGGTTCATGCATCTTCCGGAATAGAAACTCTCAAGGGTTAAAAAATGGGGATGGGAGGTTTCGCAGATTTCTAGGAATCGAATCGCCTACAGAGATTCGATGTCAAGGTTCATGCATCTTCCGGAATATTCCTTAGCCCTCCGACGACGACGACGACGAAGTTGCGTCGCGCGCGCTTACGAGTAATTTGACACCTCGGGGGGGATGAGGGACCGCATTCTCGACGCACGACTCTGCGAGATAACGTTCGGTATTGCGCATTCGAACAACCGATACATAGATGACTTTGAACTCGCCGATGCTCTCGCACGAGGCTGGGGGTTGGGGAATTCGCGAAGCTTCTCAGTGGAATGATGAAGCTGACGAATCGGGGGATGTGGGATGAGGAGGCTGACGCGCGACCACTGCGAGATAACGTTCGAGGTCGAGTCGCCTGCCGTCCGAAATCTGCATGGGAAGGGTATCGTTTTTCCTGGAATCAATCTCGACGCAAAAGTCGCCGAAACCGCTTTTCGGCACTGCGCTCAAAGGGGATGCCGCTCGTCTCTCTCTCTCTCTCTCTCTCTCTGTCTCTGATTCACCGATGCTACGCACTAGCCTGCGCTATGAAGTTAAGGACGAAAGTTCTGGAAAATTCCTGGAGGATTGCATCAGCGATGCTGCGCAATTCTGCGAGATAACGTTCGAGGTCAAACGGGCTGAGGGCTGATGTCCGAAACCTGCACGAACGTGCACGGGTCCGTCGAAGCTTCTGGAAGGCTTTCCGGGGGTGGGGGGCAAGGGGCTGTCTCAAAACGTCGCGCGAGAGGACCGCCGGTTCTGGGAGCGATCCTTCCCGACTTAGCACGGACACGAACCGTCGAAGCTTCCAGAATGTTCTAGAAGGTTCTAGAAGGTTCTAGAAGGTTCTCGATCGTGCGTAATTCCTAGAATCGAGCGCAAAATTCCCGGAATGTGACGCAAAATTCCCGGAATCGAGCGAAAATTCTTGGAATCGAGGGTCCTGATGACGTCACTTCCAGAAATCGTAGAGCTCACGACGGTAACTTAGCACGGACACCCACCTTCGAAGGCTCTGGAGTGTCAGTATTATGTCGGTGCAGGAATCTATATCCAGAACTCCCATACTTATACTACTAGGGGGTGAAATCAACCCCCAAAGTTGGGCATGTCGAGGGGTGGTAATGCAGTTTCACCTATAAGGAATCGTCCGATTTCAATGAAACAAAAACTAAAATGTTCTCATCGCGAGTAATGTAAAGTGCAACTAGACATTAAAAAAAAATTGTCTCAATATACGCATTTACGATTTGTTTTTATTGGTATTGGAATTCCGCGCCGTAGAGCTCTGCCTATAAGACTCAAATATTAACCTTTTAGTTATGTAAAAGAAATGTTACAAAATTAATACATTGTATTTTTAACAATGGAGGATATTATTCGCCGGTAACGTAAACTCGAAGGAACTCGATTACGAATAAAGCGATTTCGTGAACGTGATAGAAATGTTCATCAAAGCAGTTTAACTGTACGAGAGTCGAAAGTCGAGCCTATACCATCAATTAGTAATAGTAAAGATGAGGAATTCCTGAACATCCGTAATAGTAGAGAATCAGTCAATTTAGAATGTGTAACTACAGAGATTAAGTGTACTCGCTATTTATTACCTTGATATCTTAAGCTTTTAAATATTAGGGATGGCGTATCTACAATAAATGGTGACTGTGAAGTTTTACAAGTGTCGGACCAACAGCGCAACAACGAGAGTGATCAATATGACAAAGAAAATGATAATTGGTTTGATGATGCAGTGGGTGCAAATGAAGAAGATTATAATGAAGTTTGCGACGAAGAATTTGATGACGTAGAGAAGCTGCGATGATGGGCGATTTCACCACAAATTCCTCAATATAAAGTTGATGAATTATTTGCCATTTTGAGACCACAATTGTAACCACAACTTCCTAAAAGTATTAAAACATTTCTAAAGACATCATCTCCAAGGTATAATATCGAAAATAGAGCTTCAACTTATAGTTGGGTCGAATGCCAGTAGAGCGCACCAGTGTGAGTAAAGTGTTTCTTGTGTCGAGTCACCACTCGTATTTCTAAGCTCGATTCTTTGCTTTCTTGCATACACTTCTTTTGGGCTTCTCTCCCGGTTCGCTCCTTGTGTAAAGACTAGACAATAAAGTTTATAGTTGAATCTATCTACTGCGATCATTAAACCCTGCCATTCTGTTTTATCTAAACAGATAAACAATTTGTTAGCCCCTGGGTTGCCTGGAACGCGTAGGAATCGCGTAAAGTTGTGCGCCGGTCGGTCTTGCATTTTCCGGTGAGGTCGATCGCGTAAAAATACGTCACAATATATAATATAATAAAAAAAATGACGTATAACAACAACAAAATTTACATATTTACATATTTATATAGTAATGCGCAATTGAAGTGGAACACTTTAATTTTTGTGTATCTCTACGAAACTATGACCGATTTAAAAAAACTAAAGATATATTTTTTATGAAATAGCGTTCGGAAGTTATGGCCATTTAAGTGTTTTCACTTCAAGGGGGTGTAACTCCCCCTAGAGAGATCCTACAGGGGTTCAATGGGGGTGTTTTTTTATTGCCGAAGGATGCTCTCTCTCGTTCCCTGATTAGAAATATAAATTTCCTTCCGGAACTATTAGATCTCGAAATTTTCAAAAAGTTCAAAAATGCACTTTTTCACTCCAACCCCTGCCATTCGGCCATTTTGTATCCGATCAGGATAAAACTTTTACCATTCGAACGGGAAGGAAATTTCCTAAAAAATATATCTTTGGTTCTTTTAAATCGGTCATAGTTTCGTAGAGATACACAAAAATTAAAGTGTTCCACTTCAATTGCGCATTACTGTATAATAAACAAGTAATTAGTAGTAGTAGTCATTACTTGAAACAATAACTAGTGTTATTAATTCAGCAATTTCTTTAGCACACAATAATACGTCCAGATAGCTAAAAATATTTTTAAAAAACAAGAAAATTAGAAGGATGGCCAGAGAAAATATTAATATAAAAAAAAAAACTGGATGCAGGGACCAAAAGAGAGAACTAGTTTCCCGAACCCGACTCCTCTGCCGAGCAACTCGATGCATTGAGACATCTCCGAACGGCAGTTTCGAGCACCCCGACCTCAACTCAACAATAACGAAATCTTCTGACAGCATTGGCATAACTATACGAATCAATCAGACAGCGTAGCTTCTGAGCAGGATGGCGACTCGAAGGGAACCAGAAAGCGAGAACATTATCGAAAAATTATGTCACAAGGTGTATAAAAGTAGAAATAAGAGTGTATAAGGAAAAAGAAGTCATGTAATGTCGTATGGCGATCATTAATAACAGTTTTCGAATAATCCTTATAGCAGGAAATGTATGGAATTGTGGCAAATTAGAATAGACAGTACTACTAGAAAGAATATAACAGTACTACTCCAGTGCCTTTCTTACCCAACATTATGTACATTCAATTTCGATAAAATGTTCCTTACAATTAATGTACAAAACTAAAAACTACATGTATACGTGATTAGGTACCTCCGCTTAAACCCTACACAGACGAAATATAGCATAGTAAGTCACTGTAGTGATCTGTAAAACAAATTAACGAGCATTCGTTTAATTTTTCTTATTACCATTTATTTACTATAAATGCAAACAAATGAAATAAACGGCGGTCAAAATGACGTCGAACAATGTAAACTATGCCAAGTCAGATTTATATTGGTGCTATGTAATAGGTAATATTGCCACATATTCTTTGTGCAATCTTGTAACAATAGAATACTGTTAACATTTTCTATGTGCAGTTATATAAATTGTAACGTGACAAATCGATCAACCTCTCAGTACTCCTGTACTGAGAGCGCACCCGTTACAAACAAACAATAAGAACGCGCGGCTAGTGTCAACAATAGCCGGTACATGAAAAACAGTCCCGAAAGTTAATCCGCGGAAAATAATAGAAATATAATCCTCTATCGGATTAGCGCTTCTCGCTAATCAATCTAGCATTTTAATCAGTTAAATAATACATTTCGAATTAATTTCAATATTTAAAAAGTACATCAACGGGAGGGTAATTCTGTCGATTAGCCCCCTTTCCGAAAAATGGCCGGAAATTTTTTTTTCCAGTTGCAGTGGCTTACAACCATCCGTAGTAGTAAAAATTCGTCGGGGGAGCCCAATATTGTTGGGTACAAATATTTTTTTCAGGCAAAAAACGGATTCATCAATTTCTCAGAATTTACACCCAACACACACACATATATGCATACACACACATGAACTCATACACTACGCGCACATGCACAAACACACACACACACACACACACGCGCGCGCGCGCGCGCACACACACACACACACACAGACAACAGACATGACTGTTTTGAGGCCCATAAAGGTGACTCTCACACCGAATTTGTTTATATTTTTTTATTGTTAATAAAATTGTTTATATTGTTAGGTTAGGTTAGGTTCGTTAGGTTAGTTTAGCTTAGAATTCCAATACTGTCACACCCCAAGGTTCTAATTTGTGTGTGTGTGCGTGTGCGTGCGTGTGTGTGTGTGCGTGTGGTCATTGCAGATAGCTACGTCTGTTTAGTGGGTTTTGGTTAAAATAAAAAAATACAAAAATTCGGGCTGCCACGACTGATTTTCATTATTTAACATGCCAACAAGCCAATCGAGGTGAAACAAAAATTCTATCGGCTTTTTTTGGAAAGGGGGCTAATCGACAGAATTACCCAGTATACTAGCACTCGCTATTCCGCCGAACCGACCGTATAGAAAAATATTGTCAATGTTCTGAGGATAGCACTGCGATCTACCTCATAAACTTCAGTTGACACAATATTGATTTCGATTTATTATCCTCGCCGTGATTAGTCAATTCGCACGTAGTGCCATAACCAATAGATAGGCAGAGCGCCACTAGGGCTACCGCACTAACACAGGCACATACTCTGTTCCTCAAAGACAGTACAGAGAGAGATAGGAATAGACAAACAAATATAGGTCGCTTCCCTGACAATCATTTCCTACTATACGGACATTTATATTAGACAATTTTAATTGACATTGAAAACTGTTGTACCTGTCACCGATAATTTAACAAATTTTTATTATTTTATTTTGCCATTTAATCCTGTATCGCCTAAGTTCTTAAAGACACCAGCCCCGAGCACTTACCTATATCCTATTTCGTACACTCATAAGGAGAGTACAAAATTGCACTATCGACAAACGTTACAAAATGTTACAAATTTTTTACAATAAACTATATAAATATTTATAGTTTCTTAATTACCTGTAGAACATGTGCTTACTAGCGGAAATATTTTGTTTTATTAGATTTTGTTACATTTTAATATACACTACCTGTACAGACATTGCTCAAGCCAGTGTGTACTTCCATCCCAGATACAGTAGTAGATGATCTTTGTCCACCGTATAGAAAAAATGCTCTCGTTGCCCATTCGGATAACTGAAAAAAAGTAACACATGTTTTAGCTGGCATATTTATTTTCAGGAAACTTTTTTATGAAGTCTCATAGATATTATGCAATAAGAAATGGGGAAAAAAAACATGAAAATACGATAAAAATTAGGCCTATGTAAATACCAATTGGCAACGTCAATGAGAAATAGCTGAAATGTAACGTAAATACAAAGAAACTGTTTGAAGATATAGCTAAAGTAAACGCCTCAATAGCCGGACATGTCCCAGAAAGATGGAAATACGGTTTCTTAAGAACGTCCACAGCCTGAAACCCTAACATGAGGTATTCGCCCACTGGGACGTTTACCTTAAGTGATAGCAGGAAAGTCTCGATGAAACACAGTTATTGCGCCTATTACTTGAATTTCAACGCTAACATATTCATTTAGTATTCTCCACATTATGCAATTTAACATTGGTCTTGAGTGTTTTGACATACCTTTATGTCTGAACTTGAAAATTATGTAAGAAAGTCTAACTGGAATTTTGTATATAATAACTTGTAGTAACTTGAAGAATTCATGAGTAGTTATGATATCTAAAACTAAGAATTATATCAAAACTGATGAGTATGGGATATCTGAAGCTAGATTTATTAAGGAAAAATAATCGAACAAAACTTGGCCGAACTACTTGGCGGGTCCGTGCATTTCTTGACATAAATTTGTGTTCATTATGCCAGTCATCAAACTCAAAACTAATGTCAACTTTCTATATAGAGCTTATTAACAATAACTCGTCAAAAATAATCACGGTAAAAGCTTAATAACAAACATATAGTTTTAGGATACTATTAGTACGTTCAAAGTAAGTACTTTAGAATTCCTGGCACGGACCCGCCAAGTAGTACTCGATAAGGAATCACTTAAAGTTTTATTAATTATTAAATAACCATTAAATCATAATCAACTACGGGAAGCAGTAGTAATGTAAAAGAGTAGTAAAAACGTTATAGGAAATTTTGAAAATACAATTAATATGATAGGTCAGTGCTAGATCATATAATAGGCAAACATGTAGTGACTTATGTACTTGGCCTCCATAATCTGATATCAATACTTTTTATTAGAGGAATACACAGCACTCCTGTACTTGGCGTAGTTTTTTACACATAAGTGTGTTTTGGGGGATCAAGAGACGCGGTAGCGTCTCGACGCGATAAGGAATCAGCTAAAGTTTTATTAATTATTAAATAACCATTAAATCATAATCAACTACGGGAAGCAGTAGTAATGTAAAAGAGTAGTAAAAACGTTATAGGAAATTTTGAAAATACAATTAATATGATAGGTCAGTGCTAGATCATATAATAGGCAAACATGTAGTGACTTATGTACTTGGCCTCAATAATCTGATATCAATAGTTTTTATTAGAGGAATACACAGCACTCCTGTACTTGGCGTAGTTTTTTACACATAAGTGTGTTTTGGG
>NW_014334007.1:0-228 GCF_000341935.2 Cephus cinctus | reverse complement strand
CAACGAGCCATTGAACACGTGTAGTCTTCTGTTTATATGGCCTCAGCTGTTGGCTACTATCTTAACCTGTCTCTTCATGAAAAAATTCAGTCATTTCATGATTTGATTGTTTCGTTACCGCTTTACCGGTTAATTAATAATTTATTAATCATTTTTTATTTAGTAACTGTAGTATGATATATATGTCCATAGATCAGAAAAGGGAAGCAATTGATTTACCAAGAGGTA
>NW_014334006.1:1724-2151 GCF_000341935.2 Cephus cinctus | reverse complement strand
TGTGCATCTGTCTCCCTATGAGTTGTGTTAAATTTGTTTGATCCGCAAATAATCGGTCTATCTGGGAGTGAATATATTCTGCATCTTCCTGATTCATTGTCCCGAATAACGATTTACTAATCGATCCAATTATTCCAAGAGGTACTGAACGCTTCTTCATGGTATGTAAGGGCTCGCGGTCTATGGTAGGTGGAAGTTCATGTGCGACTGCCGCATGACCCAACTCCCTCACTGTTGTCTTGGCAATCCTTAATTGATCCCTGAGGAGGTCATGTTGCAGGAGTTCGTGGCAAGTGTCTAGCGAGTTTACCTGCTGACAGGCGTCCAGTGCATTGTCCAATTGCTTACCTATTTCTGGAAAGTCATTTCTGAATTTTTCCACTTCTATAAAGACACTTACTCTCCAATCTACATGTTGTAGTCGTAG
>NW_014334006.1:1372-1583 GCF_000341935.2 Cephus cinctus | reverse complement strand
TATCAAAAGCGCTATTATCCAGGTTTCCATCATGTTTCTAGTATTCGTGTCGGATATTTCCGGATCTTACTCCAGAGTTACAACCGCGATTTCTTGGTCGATGGTGGCTGGTTCAACGGATGTTGAAGGGCCCGGATGCACGTACAGTCGGTCAGCCACTATTGGCTTAACTATTGCCACAGGTCTTTCCTTGTAGCGTGTTGCTATATAG
>NW_014334006.1:0-1277 GCF_000341935.2 Cephus cinctus | reverse complement strand
CCGGATGCACGTATAGTCGGTCAGCCACTATTGGCTTCACTATTGCCACTGGTCTTTCCTTGTAGCGTGTTGCTATATAGAAGCTTTCTGTGGAGCCACTGGTCGCGTTTCCTTGTTCGATCCCCTTAGATTGAGTTAAAGGGTCCCTTGGTTCCACGGGTCCTTTGGTATGATTATCACAATGCTTCACTTTACCACTGGCTACAGCTTCCGCCCGATTTTCCCGATTTTTCACTCCCGCGCGGCGTACCATGAGATTTCGTAATAATTCCCGAGACGAGCAGCAGAGGTCGGGCTTGATTTTAGTAGCCCTCGATTGGCGGTAATAATAATAATATTAACCCGTGTCAACCTTCTCGATGGATATCAACACAGCCCCCTTTCTACCGGTGCACTCGCTGTCGATTTGGGGCATATGCAGGGATAACTGGTGACGAATTCCCGAGACGAGCAGCAGAGGTCGGGCTTGATTTTAGTAGCCCTCGATTGGCGGTAATAATAATAATATTAACCCGTGTCAACCTTCTCGATGGATATCAACACAGCCCCCTTTCTACCGGTGCACTCGCTGTCGATTTGGGGTATATGCAGGGATAACTGGTGACGTCTAGGGTTTGTTCATACGTGTACAACACTCGAGCGGGTTCCGCTCCGAGCCTGTAATGGTCGGGATGTTATACCGAGTTCGAGCGGGTTATCGCTCAGAATCTCAGTATTTGGAAATTCGTGATGTTCGAGCGGGTAATCGCTCAGAACACCACGCTAAAGGAGAGAAGGAAATATAGTAGTAATGTTCGAGCGGGTAATCGCTCAGAACACTATTCTGAAGGAAATAAACTGTGAAGGTAGGAAGGCCAAATTCGAACGGGTGGACGCTCAGCAGCGGGTTATCGCTCAGAATCTCAGTATTTGGAAATTCGTGATGTTCGAGCGGGTAATCGCTCAGAACACCACGCTAAAGGAGATGTGTTGGGAGAGTAGTAATGTTCGAGCGGGTAATCGCTCAGAACACTACTCTGAAGGAAATAAACTGTGAAGGTAGGAAGGCCAAATTCGAGCGGGTGGACGCTCAGAATTTTTCCGTTAGGATATAGTTTGCGCGAGATGTTGCACTAAGCTGTCAATGAGCTGGGATTTCCCTAGAATCTCTAAGGAGACGTACTGAAGGCAACGTGCGAGTGCGTTCCGGTTATGTGGGAGTAAACGTCGATAATGATTCGATGACACATGCGGAGTTCCCGGGAAAATCTGCTACAATGTGAAACAAATACGGAGTA
>NW_014334005.1:0-1181 GCF_000341935.2 Cephus cinctus | reverse complement strand
ATCTTTTTCCCTTCAACAACATCTTCCCTGGCTGCTGTCACCAAACATTACTACTCAATTTCCGAATCTCCTATTCTTTCCTATATCACTCTCCTACTGGTATAATCTTAAAAACTAAATTGTTAAAAAGTCCTTTGGAAAAATAAAAGTCCAAAGTGGTAGCGCATGTAACATACAACACGTTTATTATATTGTAGTGATATATTTTAATATATTTCAAATGGCATTGATATTACTAATTTTTCGCGGAATATATATGTACATTTGTACTTTGTATACTGTATAATTATTGCCTTCGTCCAATAAATTATCTTGTAACACTTGTACACTTTTCGAATCTCCTATTCCTTCCTATATCTCGATCACTCTCCTCCTAGTATATCCTTAAAAACTAAGTTTTTAAAATGTCCTTTGGAAAAAGGAAAAATTAAAGTCGTAGTGCAAATAACGTACAACACGTATGTTATATTGCAGTGATATATGTAATATATCTTTAATGGTATTGTTATTACAAATCTTTCGTGGGCTGTATGTGTATGTCTGTATGTATGTCTGCACTTTGTATACTGTATCATTATTACGTTTGTCCAATAAATTATCTTGTAACACTTGTACACTTTTCGAATCTCCTATTCCTTCCTATATCTCGATCACTCTCCTCCTAGTATATCCTTAAAAACTAAGTTTTTAAAATGTCCTTTGGAAAAAGGAAAAATTAAAGTCGTAGTGCAAATAACGTACAACACGTATGTTATATTGCAGTGATATATGTAATATATCTTTAATGGTATTGTTATTACAAATCTTTCGTGGGCTGTATGTGTATGTCTGTATGTATGTCTGCACTTTGTATACTGTATCATAACACGTATATTATATTGTAGTGATATATTTTAATATATCTCTAATGGTATTGTTATTGCTAATCTTTTGTAAACCATATGTGTATGTATATCTGTACTTCCTATACTGTATCATTATTGTATTTGTCCAATAAAGTATCTTGTAACACTTATACACTTTTCGAATCTCCTATTCCTTCCTATATCTCCATCACTCTCCTCCTAGTATATCCTTAAAAACTAAGTTTTTAAAATGTTTTTTGGAAAAATAAATGTCCAAAGTGGTAGCGCATGTAACATACCACACGCATATTATATTGCATTGATATATTTTAATGT
>NW_014334004.1:148763-169066 GCF_000341935.2 Cephus cinctus | reverse complement strand
AAAGAGATAAATCAGAAAGTAAAGAATGAAATAAAAAGAAATAAGCAAGTAAAGAAGAAATAAATACAGGAAAAGTAAGACAAGCAAATGGAAAGTGAGAGGTAACACAGTGAAACGAGAAATCAGAAGGGAAGATAGAAATAAAGAAGTCAAAATGTATAAAAGTAAAGAATAAAGTTATAAAGGTAGAGAAGAAACAAGGAAAGAGATAAATAAGAAAGTATAGAATGAAATATAAAGAAATGAGGAAGTAAAGAAGTAAATAAATATAGGAACAGTAAGACAATCACAATGGAAAGTGAGACGGATCAGAGTGAAACGAGAAATCAGAAATGAAGATAGAAATAAAGAAGTGAAGAAGTAGAAAAGTAAGGAATAGAGTTATAAAAGTGGAGAAGAAATGAGGAAAGAGATAAATAAGAAAGTGCAGAATGAAAGATTAATAAATTAGGATGTAAGGAAGAAATAAATATAGAAAAAGAAAAAGCTTGGAAGAGGATAAGAGAGATGCTTCCAAGAGACCAGTATAGGAGACCGGCTCGAGGATGAATGAGCGATCCGAGTTCCGGCGCTGCCTCGAGCGCTCCCCCCACCATCCGCCTGCTCGCACTCGTCGAGACCTGCGCGACGAAGTTGCGCGCACACAATTTTGGGCAACTTCCAGTATTTCTAAGTATAAAGAAATAAATATAGAAGAAGAAGAAGGTTGGAAATGGATATAGATATAAAGAAGTGAAGAAGTAGAAAAGTAAGGAGTAGAGTTATAAAAGTGGAGAAGAAATGAGAAAAGAGATAAATAAGAATGAGAAGAATGAAAGATAAAGAAATAAGCAAGTAAAGAAGAAATAAATATAGGAAAAGTAAGACAAGCACAATGGAAAGTGAGAGGGAACACAGTGAAACGAGAAATCAGAAGTGAAGATAGAAATAAAGAAGTCAAAATGTATAAAAGTAAAGAATAGAGTTATAAAGGTAGAGAAGAAACAAGGAAAGAGATAAATAAGAAAGTAAAGAATGAAATATAAAGAAATAAGGAAGTATAGAAGTAAATAAATATAGGAAAAGTAAGACAATCACAATGGAAAGTGAGACGGATCAGAGTGAAACGAGAAATCAGAAATGAAGTTAGAAATAAAGAAGTGAAGAAGTAGAAAAGTAAGGAGTAGAGTTATAAAAGTGGAGAAGAAATGAGAAAAGAGATAAATAAGAATGAGAAGAATGAAAGATAAAGAAATAAGGAATTAATAAAGAAATAAATATAGAAGAAGAAGAAGGTTGGAAATGGATATAGAAATAAAGAAGTGAAGAAGTAGAAAAGTAAGGAGTAGAGTTATAAAAGTGGAGAAGAAATGAGAAAAGAGATAAATAAGAATGAGAAGAATGAAAGATAAAGAAATAAGGAATTAATAAAGAAATAAATATAGAAGAAGAAGAAGGTTGGAATTGGATATAGAAATAAAGAAGTGAAGAAGTAGAAAAGTAAGGAATAGAGTTATAAAAGTGGAGAAGAAATGAGGAAAGAGATAAATAAGAAAGTGCAGAATGAAAGATTAATAAATTAGGATGTAAGGAAGAAATAAATATAGAAAAAGAAAAAGCTTGGAAGAGGATAAGAGAGATGCTTCCAAGAGACCAGTATAGGAGACCGGCTCGAGGATGAATGAGCGATCCGAGTTCCGGCGCTGCCTCGAGCGCTCCCCCCACCATCCGCCTGCTCGCACTCGTCGAGACCTGCGCGACGAAGTTGCGCGCACACAATTTTGGGCAACTTCCAGTATTTCTAAGTATATTTGGCCGGAATTTCCGATTTCTATGTGTTAATATTTTACTTTATTAATTCAATTAATTATTTTAATCTTCCAAACACCTAATTTATTAATATTTCAATTTGAACGGAATTTATTTTCGATATTCTACAATTTCAATTCAATTTTTATCTAACCGTATATTCGGCGAGATTTTTATTTAGCCTCAATTTTATATTGTGAATAAATTTTGAAAGTGAATCAAGATCCAATAATAGTATTTGGAAATCGTTATTAAATTTTTCGAATTTTCTATTCTTTTCTGTTCCGTCTTCTTATTCCGTTTTGACTTGATGCCCTCATAGAGGGCCAAGTGCCAGGAAATCTGTTGTCACTACCGGGATTGTGTTCAAGTGTTTTTGTCTTCATGTATCCGAATAAGTATCTAGCATTCAAAAACGGAGAAACTATGTTCTCAGCGCCCTAAGCTCATGATTGAACGCACCTGTCATAGATGTTTTCGAAAATGAGCCATATTGTAAAAGTTTACTATCCGGCCAAGAGAAGAATCAAATTTTACTTATTATTTGAAGATGCTTGAGAATGTAATGTTAGGTGGTGCGCCAGTTAAAATCTCCCTACTTGTCTCCGGCTCACTGCTACCGTTTTTGCATGTAGGAATTGTTGGGAATCAAAGAGACAAGCGTATCCCAAAGCCCTTCAAACAAATTGACTTATGCAGAAATAGAAAATGAATGCTATTACGATTGAGGAGTCTAGGAAGAAATAATAAAACGATGCACACGCAGGTGACGTAAAAAAAATATATTAGATGCTGTTAACATAACCGGTTAGGTTTATATTCATGTTAAAATAATCGGTGGCTCTTCCGATGGTGGTAATTCTTTCGTCTCCTGAGTCTCCACAACTTTACTCTTTATTATATTCCCTTCTGCATCCACTTCGTCAATTGATATTAGGATATTGGAGATGATTGGCATAGATTTCCCTATGTTGTCTTGTGACTGGAATTGCAGTGTACCATTTCCACTACTCGATGTACCATCATCTCTTTCTGTAATCTATAAAAAAAAACAAGAACCACATTCTCTTAACCCATACATGATTCCAAATAATAGTAAGAATACAACTAATGCTCATTCAATTACCAGCCACCCCACTGCATAATACACTCTTTGTATGCTTTTTATTAATACAAAGTAGAATAAAAGAAATAGGGATAGAAGGATCATTTACGTCTATGGATTTGAAGTATTGAAATGCTCAAGATTTTTCTGTAAATCCTAATCAAAATAAGAACAAAATCTCCTTACCTCTAATTTCATGTATGGTGTAGTGTCATCAAGTCGAATATCATACTTCTTCTCCGGTAATGCCAATTCCTGTGTAGGAGAAATGTTTTCCTCATCGATACTTTCGTATCTGACCATTTGCAATCTGTAGCATCCATCCTCGTCCTGTGTATACTGAAATCTTTTATGACCATTTGGCCATTGTAAATGATGTGCCTCTATCAAGTGCTTAGTAAGTCTGTAACTTTTTCGATATTTAATCGGACATTCATGGCAGCAATACCATCGGATTTCTTGATCATGTACGCGTTGCATATGTCTGTTAATTTTTTTTACAAATTAATAAGACTATCATTTCTAATCATTATTATTTGTCATACCTATCTAATATATATGCTCCCTTGCATGTATAAAGACATCCCTCAACAGTGCATGCAAAAAGTGGTCCATTAGTATGGACAGTCATATGAGAGTCAAGATCTTGTTGAGATTTGGCTGCATGTGAGCATAATTGACACGGAAAGGACCTTGTCGATACATGTCTGTACCGAATATGTTTTGCCAGACTAGCTGGAGATTCGCAACTCATGTCACACATAGTACATTTATAATTAAATACGTGAAGCCTCATATGATTACGTAATATACCCTCAGTAGGATAAAATTTGTTACAATGAGAACACTGGAAGCCCTGGACTGTAAATATGTTGCAGATGAGAATTGAATGTATAGAAATATAAATTTTGTATTATAACCACTAAAGTTTCCTTACCCTCAATTGGTATTTGTCTCCTGCAATGATCATGGAACTTTGAATTTGAAGCAAAAGTAGCACCACAATCTGGACAGGCAACTAATTTTTCTTTAGTATGACTTCTCATATGATTTCGTAACTTGTACAAATTAGGATAGCTTTTCTGACAACCTAACCATTTACATTTTACACCTCCTTCTACCTTATTGCCTCTTGGATTTGCTTCAATATGAGCTGTCACATGATATAAAAATATTTGATAGTTGTTGTAGGTTTTAAGACAATTTTCCCATTCGCAAATATGTGCTGATGGCGTGTCAATCACATTTTTCCATGCAGCGTCACGATAACATTTCTGAAAACGAAACATACAGCAGCTTCGTAAATAATGAAAATAAACAATTACTATTCGGGATATGCAGGTTCTTAAATATAGAATTATGTTCCTTACAGATAATTTGATTCTGCCTCTAATATTGGAGCCAATGCATTTAAGCTTTGCATGAAATGCATGATAATTAACATGCCTGCTAATTTCTTGAGGTATAGCAGTTTCTCCAGAACAACCTTTCCATTGACAGACATAGACCTCCTTGTCCTCTTCGGTAGTCTTAATTTCTAATTGTGGAATATGATTTGCAACATGCTTTGTAAACACTTCCATTGAGGTACTATCAAAAAGGCAATCCTTCCATTCGCAAAGTAAATTCAGTACTTCATCCTTCATTTGCTTAGCCAGTCTACGTCTTTTTGTACCACATTCGGAGACAGAATCAAACTCTGAATCAGTATCAAAATATTCGTCATGTTCATTTTCTCGTTTTCTTTTTAAAACATTATCCTCAGAATATAAAAGTTCTTTCTGTGACTCAACCCAGTCACTACATCTCTCTTGTACTTCTTTACTTGTTATTAATTTTCTCTCAATACTAGCCATTTCGAGCTTGTTTTTTTTTATTAAATATTTAAAGTATCTCAATCAGTCACATGTATCTGAAACAATATAAAGAATGCCTATAAGTATTATAGCAATTTTAATTATAGTCATTTGAACATACCGCCACTTTTTGTTATGAAATGGCGAACTATATTTAGCCTCGCAAAAGATCAATGAAAATATGGATAATATTTAACTGATACAAAAATATGTAGAAATAATACTAAATATAAATTAGATTTCTCATATCACTTTAATCAAATTATTTAAACGTGGAAATATTTATTATTATCGCGCGTGTGTATATATATCACCTTTCCGCCATCATAAAAGATGGCCAAATACGTGTAGACATCTGGCTGAATAGTTTCCACGAGTTTTTCTAGCGTTTTCTTATACCAATTAAAACAACAACGGAATTGATAGGTAACTTGAACACCACGAAACACGTTCATTAACAAAACAATGAGATTATCCCAGATTTTCTGTAGTAAAATCGTGAGTGAATGCCGATTGCCCTGGCACAGTGTTCACTTGAGTCACCGATCGATCACTGGCGTCACCTTTGAGAATGAAGAACGTCGAATGGGAAACTCCACGATTTACGCACTATCATCTGGTTATTATTTTCAGTAATCAAAGTAAACTTATAAGATTAAGGAATCATGCATACTTGCCAATTATTCATTATCAATAGCTGAATCCTTTGTCTTCAGAATGTAACCATTTTAAACATTGTCTGAAGGCCAAGGAAAATGCGGAGTTGCAGTCGTGAGGATATCGGGCGGCGAAGCTTTGGAAGCTCTGCGAAAAATGACAAATCTTACAAAACCAGAACCCAGAAAAGCATTTCTTCGAAAAATTTTTGATCCGCAAACTGGGGAAATTATAGATCGAGGGCTGTGCCTTTGGTTTCCTGGTAAACAAATGTTCCAATGGACATTATAGTGTGTCCATTTGAAGTCTGAAGATAATTATGCAAGACAAGAATTGCTATTTGCAGGACCGAATTCATTTACGGGAGAAGATAGTGTGGAGTTTCAGGTACACGGAGGACCTGCAATATTGGAATCGTTAATGAGTGCACTGGCCAAACTGGAATTTCGAGCCGCAGAATCTGGCGAATTTACCAGACGTGCCTTCTTCAATGATAAACTTGATCTCACTGAAGTTGAAGGTTTGGCAGACTTGATAGATGCTGAAACTGAACAACAAAGAAAACTGGCTTTGCTGCAGGCTGATGGAAGTCTTAGTAAATTGTACAAAAAATGGCGAGAATCACTGGCTCAATCTGTGGCTAATCTAGAAGCTTACATCGATTTTAGCGAGGATGATAATATCGAGAGTGATGTTCTCAATAGATGCAATGAAACTTTAAGAGATCTTTCCTTAAACATCAAGACTCATTTGTCTGATGGTAGAAAGGGCGAGATACTGCGAAATGGTATAAGAACAGTTATAATTGGCGAACCAAACGTTGGAAAGAGTAGTCTACTTAATTATCTAGTACAAAGAAATGCGGCTATTGTTACGCCAATTGCTGGAACGACTAGAGATATTGTTGAATTAAATACAAATATTTCCGGGTATCCAATTCTCCTGGCCGACACTGCTGGTCTTGCAAAAGCAACGACTGATGTGGTCGAACAAGAAGGAATTCGAAGAGCAAAGATTTATGCAAACAATGCTGATTTTGTCATATTAATGGCTGATGCGACTGTTTATCTCAATAGTCGAAAACCGTACGAAGAGTACGTTCGGGATTACATTGAAAATCTCGAATTAAAGGATTTGTTACTGAAGAAAGGAGTATTGGCAGAAAATTGTGTCGTCGTTATGAACAAAGCTGATTTGTTGAATGACCAAACTAAGGAGCGACTAAGAGCTGATAGAATAACTGTCATTTCATGTGCGAAGGAGGAAGGTTTCCAAGAATTTCTCGAAACCATGACACATAATTTTCAAAAAATGTAAGTTCAAATATAACGTTAAGAAATGTAAAAGTTTGAATTTTAAATATTGAAATATTTTATTTAGCTGCGGTAATCCATCGAGGGAAAATCCTACAATCAGTCAAAATCGACATCGAATTCATTTAATCAAATGTGTAGAGCATCTTGAAAATTATTTTGAATTGTCATCAACCGCTGAATATGATATGGTGTTAGCCGTTCAAGAAATACGAAATTCTATGAGAGAACTAGGAAAAATAACGGGCCATGTTAGCGCCGAACAAATTCTAGATATTATATTTAAGACTTTTTGTATTGGCAAATGAATTAAATGTGGATTTCTGTTTGAGTGTAAATTTGTCCAGTTTCTTTGTTAGAAACGCGTCGTAACGGCAAGCAACATGACCGGACTATAACTGTCGAAAGTGTGAGCTCCGCCATCTTCGTTTTATGCGACTCATGCGCAAAACATTAACGCAACGTCTTTCTTTCAGCGTGTATCGTCACTTTGCGAAGGTACGTGTGCGATAGAATCTCAAAATATCTCAATAATCCGTGAACGACTAACTCAGTGAATAATAAATTCTCTTAAAGAGAATATTCAAGTAATTTTGGTGATATATATTCAAAAGAAAATTCTTAAAATCTTACAAATTTCCCCGATACGATTGACATAACCTATAGTTTGTGTTTATTATTCAGAATGGCACCGAGATACGAGCTGGCCGTGGGCCTGAATAAAGGTCACAAAACCACGAAAATTCGTGTAGCCAAGAATGCATCTGAAAAGGAAAAGACTGTCACCATTCGCCCTGCTCGACTAAAAGGAGTAAGTTAATATTCGTCACAACATGACAACATAACATAACCTAACCCAACCTAAAACAACCTGTAATACTAATATATTTTTAATACGTGATCTACAAATACTAAATTTTTCATACATTTTGTTAACAAAAAGAGCTCAAAATTTATAGTTCCCAATTACTATATTTCTTTCCAGAGATTAACGAAGCACAGTAAATTCATTAGAGACTTGATCAGGGAAGTTACCGGGCATGCTCCTTATGAAAAGAGGGCAATGGAATTGCTCAAGGTATCCAAGGACAAAAGAGCACTGAAGTTTTTAAAGCGGAGGGTAATTATTGAAAGCAATATTTATTAAAAGTAGTTGCATTTTTCGGTGACAAATTCATCCTATGATTTTACTTGCAAACTAGGAAAGGCCCCTTACATAAATATATAATCATCTTTTAGCTGGGAACCCACATCAGAGCAAAAAGGAAGCGTGAAGAATTGGGTAATATCTTGGTCCAAATGCGAAAAGCGGCTGCCCACCACTGATAAACTTCTAAAAAAAAGGTGTTAAATCAATAAAACGATTCAAAACTATAAGCAGTCGACACATTTAACATTTACAAATCAATTCGACTATAAAGAGATCCTTGCCTGCATGCTTTCTGTAAGTTTTCTATGTTTTATTGCCAATCGATATATCATCCGTTATAACTGCTGAATATTATCGTTTGTAAGACATGACAAACCAAAGTTACCACCAGCCGTATTTTCCTACATTATGTCCATATCCACTGTCTTATTTACATTTTTTTTACATATGTCAACCGATAAGCATAAACTGAACCATCCTGCCACTCGTACTTTTTCCTCATTGTACTGTTAAAACAACTCGATCCGTGAGTTACATTCCTTCCTGCTTTCGAGAAAAAATTAATCAACAAGAAAATCCTGCGATTTTAAAGAAGGAACACGCCCCTGTACCGTAATCGTAATTTTGTCGTAAGGGAATTCCCCAAGCTAATTAGTTAACTCCATAGGTCATCAAGTCCAACAAAGTATAAGGGGTGAAATTACCTTAATGCGCAAGCGCGTCCATTTTGTTTTTCATTCTTTTTCTCTCTATAAATGCAGATAAGCCTAAAAGCAGTTGAAGTCGCCCGCCCTCTCTACTCTAATTTCCCACGATAAAGTAAAAGACAAAGAAAACCTTTAATTTAATCAAAACACCTCTCCATTCGCACTGACAAGTAACTAGTTCATGTATCAAAGTTTTCACGGTGCAAAGTATGCATTTCTCACTTTCATTAGTTCATAAAATTCTCCCAGTCATGCTTTTGATATACCTATGTCGACCACAAATCTAAGTATATTGGGTTATTCAGACCAAATGACCAGCTGAACTGTTCATTTGATTTATATGGTAGAACCAACTTTGCTTGGTGCATTTGTACCGAATAACTCTACACGTAAGATTTAAAGGACTCAAATGACATATGTAACACGTGTTAGTATTATTTAGACGAATGTAACAGCTAACGCTCTTTTGTCATGATTTAGGTATCCTAGTGCCAAAAAATTGGACCTGTATAAATATTTGAATTTCCAACGGTCCTGACGCAGCAGAGAGAAATTCACATTGATGGTGGAAATAAGACTAGATCACCACACATTCTCATTGAACAAAGTTTCAATTAAAGTTTGTTCAGCAATATTTACCAGGTTTCTAGATGCCACGGAGTAGTTACAGTTGCCACCTAGCAAATGAAACTTCTAGAACTTTATGCAGTTAAATAACTAATAAGATTCTCAGTCTCCTTTGCGTCTAGAGTGGTCTAGAGCAATCAATTTCTTTGCTGTCGCTGTCGCATTCGTACTCCCTGTCTCTTTCTCTCTCTATCTCCAACTAATCTCTATCACTGTATTTCCTATTTTCATAGGTAGACAAAACAAAACTTCCACTTGCTCATTTTCCACTTTTCACCCATGAAATGTATTACGCTATATTATCGACCTAACCCAACCGTCAACCCTTCGCGAATATAGGTATCTTACGAACATATTTCAGGCTTGTTGAGTTACAAAGGGAATAGTCTGCTGCATACATGTATATATCCGTTTACTTGAGTTGCTAGTCAGGTATATAACTAAGAAACAGGTGAAATTGCGAGACAAAGGAATTCCTAGATATTGATAATGAACAGCAGTGTGATAAAGGTATGCTTGTTTGAAACTGCGATATCGCAAAATGCACGTCGCTTTAGTTTACGTGTCCAGACATTGATATCTTCATTATGAGAATATTCCACCATGTGCACAATAATAATTAAGATAAAGGAAGTTGTGGAAGATTGATGAAAAATCGAAAAAAAATCCACAACTATATATTACGCACTGAGCATGGGAAAAATCCTTTAACGGCCTCGACTCCATAAGCTTGAGATTCGACGAGCGATGGGATGTGTCCCGAGTCCTGAGCGGCACGCAGCATGCGTCTGGGGTAACCCGGCCAACTTGCTGCGAGGGTAGAACGCGTAACCCCTAAAGGGTTCTCGTTAGAGGAGAAACTCGGAAAACCGTATATCCTTCGAAAATTTTCCAGCATCGCTCTAAATTTTCCGAGGGAAACCAGATACTTATCCTTGTAGTGGCTCTGTTCACCTATTGCAGCTCATTATAAGACTACAGATCATATGTAACAGGTCTGGCACCAGTTAGCTATAATACGCACGTGTACTTTATTGAAAAACAATGTTTTACCTTATTTCTAGAAGAAAAAAAAAGTTTTCTCTACACCTTCTACATCCCAAGTCCTTCTTATTCTTTCTGGTCGCAACGTCTGAGCTAATTTAAAAGTTAACAGGGGATTAAAGTGCAGGAAGTTAACTTATCACTGGATGGTAAGATAAAGTCACAAGTTTGCGTAATTTTTACCAAGTAATCTCGTCTTGAGATGGAGTGAGTGTCGACGTAGAGACTGCAGAGTTGGAGACAAATGACTATCGTTCAAAGTAGGACAACGATCGTCCTGAGAGAAGATGCAATCAAAGGATATATGTATGTCCTTAGAAGTGTTATACCTACGGGTAGCGTATTTCCGCATTAGCCCCTTGGCTATAACGTGGTAGCGGCCATTCCCTGCTCTCTGGAAACTCAACACACGTTAATCGAACCTACAGATTGTTGCAATTTCCGTCCGGCTCGCAACCGTATCCAGACATCAGGTGCAGTTACACAGAATAATATAGGTACAAGTACACGAAACATGTACTTTACGCAGTATGTACAGGCAGGTTGTAGGTCAATGTGCAGCAAGAAGCATTTCCATTGGGTTTCCATTCACAGAAAGGCAATGTTAACTTCATCCTTTGGATGAGCTTTAATGAAGCGACATTATCGAGCGGTGAACGCGTGTTGCAACTGCGCCAACTTTTAGTTGCAAGTTTGACCGCTAGAGCCTTTTTCCCTTCTCCTTCCTACACGTTGCTCATTTGCGTTTACTTCAATTCGGTTCCGGTCGGTTTCGGTGCAATTGCCACTAGGTCTACATAGAACTAAGGCTCGTAAATATCATTCTGCGGTATTGGGCGAGAAGGGTACATTGCATGTGAAGGCTGTGCCAATGGCGTCGATAGAGACTGCGAATACACTGTTACCTGCTGTCGCGTGAATAATCGCTGAAGCGCGAACGCATTAAAAGTACCCAGTACATTCTCGGTAAAGTAGATACCTGCAAATACGGGTTTATAAACCTGAGTTAGACAACACTGACAAATAATGATGGATGGAGATTATTAACGTGATGTATTATTTTATTGAATTCACCCATACAGAGTAGGGGGGATGCGTTAGTGTGTCTGATTTAAGGAAATTAAAAAAAATTTACATTAATTTAAAATAGGTAAATATTGTATCTTCTTGTAAAGATTGGGATATAGGAACAAACAGAGAATAAGCCGGTACTGGAATATTTCATTAAATTTCATAATTAGAGTCGGCGTGTTGAGTTAGCTTTTAGTCTTCAGATATACGATTTGTTTTAGTAAACGTGAAATGTCTTCGTATCCAATTTCGCGAAATAGGATATCTGAAATAATGAGAACTTTGTTCTGCGAGGATCGAATATCTGATATAGGATTCATTTTTCTGAATTTTCTTGACACTCGTTCATTGTTATTTCATTAGTAATTTAATAAGCTGGATGCTCCTTTCTTCATTACTCATTCAACAATTTAATCAGTCAACTAATTTAGTTATATTACTAAAATTAATTCCTTAAGGTTACAGTTGAGACTGATTTAATATTTCATATCTCTTATAACCGCAAATTTACTCATAGTTACATACCATCTTTTTTCTAGTCATTTCACGAACAATGGATAAGTCTCAAACGATTATTGTAACTTTTTCGTAATATTAATCGACCGTCCAATTTTTTCGATACACATGAGTAAATATGCCAGTTGAATTTCCATTCAATCACTAATTAGCTGTTATTAACGGAGGCTAAGCGTAGTTTAGGTACTTATCTGCTATCAAATATTTCCATATTCCTGGTAAATTCTCAAAACCATTTTACAAGAAGTATCCCTTGCAGAACTGATAAAATTTGTCAATGTCCATCCCCTCAGTTTCACATACGTATACGTAGAAATCCTTCATACGTACGCACAGATGGCTACGCCTATATCAGCTACGGTAACCCTGGCCAATATAAATCTCTGTCGGAGGTAAAAACGGTGGAGCCCTTTCAAAAATATGTCTGCCATGCGAAGTGGAGCGTCCCGGTTTATACCAGATCGTTGTGTGGGTCGGGAACGTGCTGGTAGGAATATCATTCCAGATAATTCACCACAGCGGTCACTGGCAGCCTTCTCTCAAGATTTACCGAACGCCATTTATAAATACTTAATATTCAATTCGATCTGGACGCGCCTAGTATATCGGATATACAGCTATATATGTACTACATAACCAGCACGAAGATAACCGTATTTCATAGATAGTATAAAAATGTCGATTGCGCATCGGTTCATGGGGAAAAAGGGGCGCAGCGTGTGCTTTCGGTTTAAAGCGTTGAAATTACTACCGAAACTAGAGTGCAGAATTTGGATGTTCCTTCAGCTCGGAAGGATGCTGGCTCTTGTCCTAAGGATTAGTGATTTACGAGGCTAATCAGCCTCTCTCACTTCTAGCTCGGTAATAAAAGTTTGGCGCTAGTGCGAACTTCGAAATTGCATTATGGTTTACGACCTTTACTTGCCTCTACAGTTGTACCTAGTATCGCCTGCAGTCCGAAGTCGCTATATATCCTCATTGATCCTGTTGGTATTTGCAGAGGACAAACCCTTCGTCAAGACGAGCCTCAAAATGGACGTAATGGCAAAATCTTGGGACATTAAGGGACTCTCATATCAGCGAGTCCTCTCGTACGTTACAGCGTGTCCGTATGATGCTCAAAGGAATGACGTTAATTTGACAGGAGAGGAAGAAAAAGAGGATCGATTTTTGGTAACCTCTGCTACCCGACTATGGCTGTAACCTAAACTGACGTAGGTTTGTATCGGGGTTGGTATCTAGGGGGCGGAATGGCTCGTAACAGACGTGATAGGGAAGGAAACATTCAGCGAAGAGGAGTCTTCTCGTAACGAGTCACAGTTAGCAAATGATAATCTTAGAACGGTAAATGTAAATTTTGTTAAGTGACTTTGGAAGTTGCTGGAGTGAAGCGCACATGCCAGCCAGAAAGCGCAGTGAGAACATAACAACTTGGGGTCTTTCTGATATCTGGCTCCACGCCATTCTGTTACTGTCTCAAGTTAGCTAATTTCCCTTAGAACCCTCGACGCTCTAATGTCCGACTTGCCGTCTGGTTATTTCTGGAACGTGGCTGCCACGAGTCCTTATCGCGTTAAATTGCACCCTGCAGGATGAAGTGCATAGACCAGAGCTAGAGGATGGAGTCGAGACGTCCGGTTTTGAACGAGGGACGATAATCTACCCTTAATGTCCCAATATGACCATTATCCATTACGTTCTTGCTCTTTTATTGGACAGCCACGCAGCTACCTATACGGCAACACGTACAGGAACTAATGACACTGATATAACTGATAGGAGCATGGCTCTTATCAAGACCCGGGAAAATAATTTCGAACCAGGCTGCCATTTTCGATCGATGATGAAACGAGCAGGAGGTGTGGATTCACGAGGACATTCATTCGAAATAAAAACAAATGCCTCCATCCTCCAGACTCCGGAAGGGGACTTGAGGATTATTCCGATAAGAGGATAGTGAAGGGATTGACGAAGGGATGACGATGACCCAGAACGAAGAGAACCCCCGGAGGAAGGATACGGGAAGCATAGAGACTAGACTAGCTAACGAATTCGAACCACCCAGTTCCGTCGGTTCTTCCTGCTCAGGCAGTTTCGCGTGACAATATCAATGAGATGAAAATATTTTCCTTTTAGTACTTTAGGTCCTTCGTTAACTCCGCCTGTAGGTACACAGAGTCTTCAAGCTGCAGCATGAATAATTCAGGATAACCCAGCCTACTGAAATTTTCGGCAAGCATCGCGACGCCTTGGTGATATGATAAACTTTCTGCGTCCCATCGCATCGTCTTATTCTTTAGCTTTGTTTTTCCATCTGACACATGCCAGGAAATTGGACTCTCTCGCGTTTCTGTTCCACATCAATGATTCCATATGCTGCTCCGTCGATGGGATATTTTTCTTATTTGGTCCCTAGGTACTCGATAGTCCGTGCTTGCGTCATATTGCTGCATACGTCATGCGAGAGTCGCAATATATGTCATTGTGGAGATATGCGGATTGCGGAATCTGAGAGGAGACTCGCGATATGCATATCTGCAGGAGGTTTGCCAGCGAATGGTCCTCCTGGGACACGTGTTGTCAAATATTCTTAACATCTCCCAGGAGGTGTTGTCCCTCTCCTCTCGTCTCCTCCTGAATTTCGATTCATCTCACAGCTTGCCTCTCGCTGATGGTTCTGTTCTCTTTCAGGATGAGCTTGGAAAGTGCCTGGAACGTCGCGACGTCCACGTCTCTACTAGCTGTCGTAAGGTACTTCATACGGACACCTTTCTTGGATGCAGTAAGCATTGAAAACTGTGACACGTGGAGTACTAACTGGCGCATTTGAAAGTCCAAATTAACCTGGACGGTTATTGATTTTCTCTTTAGTCATCAGACTAATGGGGTCCTTCGGTCAGTCGCAGGAAGTGCAACAGATTGGACGCAAACCGCAAAGACAGATCGACGCCTGTCGATACTGAGTCTCGCGACTAACGACTTTTACCATGTGCTACCCGAGCAGAGAACTGTCCCAATGGGACACGCAATATCCTTTTACGTTGCCCAATATAGACACAAAGTCATTTTACTTCTGTATTAGAGATGGTTAATCGGAATCCCTGGAATTAGAAGGTGGATGTGAAATCCAAGGGAGGACGAATAAGGGAATGGAGGAAAGGGATCTGTGGGGTGAAACTGTAGGAAAATACAGGGATGAAAGTACAGGCCAATTGGAGGGTTGTTGCGTACATTAGGCTTGACTGATAAGGGGTAAGGGGAGATAGGTGAATATTTGAGGAGCGTTACGAATGGAATGAACTCTTGAGCTTTACAAGATAGGTCAGGATTCAACTCCAGTATTCGCTCTCCTCTATAAACCAGCTAGAGGCACACGGTCAAATGATTAAATATACAGATGGTAAGCCACTCGCGTGTCAAAGCTACTGTCCTAAATTTACATGTGTTGCTATGTACTTCACGTGGGTGGATTGGTCAGACACTAATCAAATATGCTACTCCCGTCCACCTATTCCAAGCGAATGGTGTTGTGCCATCAAAAAATTTCATTTAATATTCTTTGGATACACGAGTCTCGGCTGGACAATGAATTCTGTCAGAAATCCTCCAGCACATGAGGAAAGAGAAACGCGTGTGTGTGTGTGGGCTTTTCGCTAACAAAAAAATTAAGGAAATTCCAATAAGATCTACCGCAATGTCGATTTTTAATCCTGAACTCTACTTACTGGCTGAACTAACAATGGAACTACAGAGTCCTTGATAAAGAAAGAATGCTGAGAGAGTGTAGAAACTGAAAACTGAGTCCCTAAGAAACCTTGAAAGGATTGGAACTTGGAAATCCTTCAGTAAAAGAAAGACCTTGCTTCGATGGAGGTGTGAAAGAGCTTTCATCGATTTTCTTCAAAACTCAGGTAGAGTGCAGAGACTGGTTGTTTCGTAAAGTGGCCATTAAATATCCAGGAATGGCCAAGCTATACATTAATATTTAAACGAAACTCCTGTGGGTGGGATGAAGAAGGAAAGTATCATAGAGATAGAGATACAGATAGATAGATAGATATAGAAAGAGAGAGTGATAATGAAAATATGAGAATGAAACAGTGAGACAGGTGAATACTTTTTGGACTTTGATAATTTATATATATATATACTGTATGTAATCCATAACTGCGACAGTAACGCACTTAGAAAAAATTTATATTTAAAAAATATATGTTGACGTATAATGACATATATGATTTTTTGCCGGTTTATATAGATATATCATAATATATCTTTCATATATCATAAAAAATTTAAACATTATCAACGAAGTTTGATATGAGAAGAACATATAAAATCCGGGAGCGGACGGTTACGGAAATGCACGATTGCTCAGGCTGCTAAGTTGAGGTCGAGAGGGTCGGAGTAAGAGTCAGGCAAATAGTGCGAGAGACAGAGAGCGACGAATCGAGAACGTAACAGAACGAATCTGAATTATCAAATCGAAATCCCTTGACCAATTAATAAATTGGGAGACTCACCGGAGCTGGTACAGCTAATCCGTGGAGGCCGAGAACTGTATCCCAAGGACACTCTGGTGGACACTGCACTAAAGCACTGCACTACACCTCCGGAACACTCACAGGAATTCATAGAATTGCCTGGATATCGCGAGAACAACGCGAGAACTGTACGAATCGAGAACTTGCTATACCGTAGCGAAACACGGCAAGAAAAACTATCAACCGATAGCACGGGAGCGCGAACCAGTTTGACACCTCGGTCGGTGCTCCGACAAGGACTGTTTTGACAATAGCCAAATTTGAGAACTACAATCATTCTGATTGGTCGAGAGCCTTATAACCGATAACTCTTCCCTTTCTCTCGAGTCGTCCCTTTAAACCAAATTCAGAGCGTTTTAGCGGATAGGTAGGTCATTTTGAAAATCCTCCACGGCTGCTTCCCGAGAGCATCGGGCGACAGCTGGGCACCCCATCTTTAACTCGGGCAGGGGGTCCTTCTCTACCCTTAACCGTATCAAAACCATAACTCCGCCCGTTCTACAGCCCCTTGCCCATCTCCAATGGGACGCCGGTATCTCACCCGGGCTTCTGCCGGTCCGTGGAATCGTCTCCGTCGGGTACTCTCCTCTACTGGGCAACTCGACTATCTGCCCACGGTAGATTCAAGCACCTAGACCTCAACTGAACCATAACGAAATCTTCCGAGAGCATTGGCATAACTACTAGTTAAGTTAAGTTATTGAATTGGAGGTAGACAGTATAGATGTCCACTGACACGATGTGATATCGAATCGTGCAACAGCTGTAATACAGTGGCGGTACATACAGTATGGTGGCTGTACGTGTACGAAGCATCTTGGCTTAATCTAGTCGTAAGACTATCGTTTTTCTTCGATAGGATGTTTTCACGTTTCCTGCAGGTCTGGCATCAGCTGCTATCGTAAATGGAAATATGTAGCCAATTTCGACTTTGCTTTCCAGCAGGACCGTTTTACCCAACATCCAGTATATTGTGTTTGGAAAGGTGCAATAATAAAAATCGACTAACTTTCAGTAACTTCAAAGTTCAACCAAGAATGATCTTATTCCACGCAAAATTTTAGATTTATACGTAAAAGCAACATTGAATTTTTTTTTAATGTTTACCTGGTCCTTCGATATGAAATTTGCCTTTAATATTAAACTGAAATTTTCGGTTTTAATATTAAAAAAAACTCCCCTTCTTTGTAAAAGATCGTATTACGCTGAAGCTTCTATATTCTGTATTCATTAATGTCTCGAACATGATATCCCCCCACAACGGAGGATCATCCTCGTAATGATCATGAGTTGGCAGGGATCATCGGACAAGTCAGTCTCACTGGAAGGAGGTAGATGTCCTGGTCAAGGCCACACGGTGTCAAAAGTATAGAGCGCGTGTGTTCTTGTAGTAGCGTGTGGGTGCTTAGGCTCAGGTGATTCGTAACGAAGGGTGCTAGGCCACATGAACCAGTCAGGGGTTGTGCAGGAAGAGCAGGTTTTTGCTGAACGATGGACCAGCTGGATGAGGAGACGTAGAGAGACTCTGGAGAGCTGTAGAATGAGGAAAGAGTAAACGAAGAGGAGAGAGTGAGAGTATCTGGGGAACAGGAAAGGGTAAGGGAGATAGCCAGAGTTGACCCTGCTTGTGCACCTGGCTAGGAGGCTGTAATCAATACCACAGAAAGCGCGCGCTGCGCCAGGCACTCTCACCCACCATCCACCTACAACCTACCTCCCTGCCTACCTATACCTACCGATTCCTGAACAAGAGTAAAGTACGCTAATGTATCCATTTTTTAACGTCCGCCAGATGTCAAGAAATGAACTCTCGAGTTAACCTTCATTGAAATTAGATTACACAACGGAATCCATTTCACTACCTGATTTGACACCTGGTTTGGTTGTTCGACTTGCAAATTTCTATGGGCTCACATGAAAAAGTATTGCTATAGTTGAATAGGGTGCGATCCAGATTTGGTAGTGACCCCCCGATTATCCTGTAACATATGGCAATGAAATACATGGCGTAAGGAGTCTTCGTTTAGAACTTGAAGACAGAGTTTTGGAATGTATTATCAATACGGGCGGAGAGTAGAGAGGGGAAATTAATTTTAATTATTTGAGATGAAGTCTGGGCTGTTTTAGTTTTTTTGAGATTTAATACGTACGAACTCTTGTAAATTCATTGCTGCTTCCACAAGATGACGAAGTTCAGTTGGCGTAGAGGTATGTGCGAGATATGGGATGTTTCTGTAAAATACTTGTCGATTAACAGTGAATTCTACAGTTCGGTTTATAACCATCTTAACGGTTGGGAGTCAGGTCTATTATAAAGATACAACCCGGGCGACCCAGTTTTCCAGCCAGGATCCTGATGTGCGAAAGAGATCCAGGTTGTTTTCTCTCGTCTTATCTTACCGAGTCGCCTCTTTCCTTCATATCTTCTTAATAAAAAGCGACTGGAGAGGGTCACAAAACATCCTGAGACATAAATCCGACTAGCGAACGACCAGAAGTATCAGGATGGGGAGCGAAGGGCTCAAGCGAGAGTTCATCGATTCCTAAACACTGATTCTTCGAGGGTAGTTAACTTCGAATGATCCTTCCTTGAGAGTATCCTCCAGTAAATTGATCTGTTTGGAAATTTGGGCAAGTTGATTAAATTAGGTTGGAGCTGCGATCGTGGGCGGATTCGACACGGAATTACGCGACGTCCCGTTACATCTTCTGAGCGTTCTATTAAAAAGCTTGATTGATTATACTGATATTTTTGTTTTTACTCGTAACCGAGTAAATTCACTGATACGATAAGAAGATTCGTAGGAGTGACGACATTTAAAAAGTAAGGAATGACACTGGAATATTTGTACTCGCTTGATTTTTTAATCGTATTGTACCGTTGATAATTTATTCATGATTATAGATACAATATACATCGTAGGCTAGATGAAACACTTAATAATATATTCGCCTATCTAAACGCTACGTATGGACGAAATGAAATGAAAAATAAAAAAAGAAAAGGAAGATGCCGGAATGCGAATCTTTGAAAATCATTTCGTTATCGGCAAACATAAAATCGATGATCCTTCCTCCGACGTTTCCGCCGGATGTGTCGACAGCTATAATAACATTGTATCTCGTTGAGCTAACTCTAGGGCATCCTTAGGTTTAGTTAGGTTCTCTTTCATTTTTATCCCTACTATTTACAAGCGATTCACGCTGATCCAGTGAGAATCAGTGACTCGAAGAGAAGAGGGTAGCAGCTCCCGTCAAGGCTGGACTCATCCCTTCCACTTCCATCTTTCTATCTATCTATGTATATACTAGTTCGAGTCCTCCCGAGGGACCAAAAGTTCTGAGACTTTATGTCGACGATTCGCAATGTGACAGGACATTCTTTTCTTTTAACTCGGCACGAGATTTTTCATGCCGAATGACGAAATCGATTGATCAGGTCAAGCAGAGAAGTGATCACGCAATAGAGATTTGGACCATTGAATAATTAGTTTGATTTTTATCTTGATAGATTTCCACGTTTCGCGTCAATTGTCGATCATCGATCATCGATCATCGGTCTCGTTACTTTCAGACTCTCCCGACTGTCTTGGGAGTTTTTCATTGATCACTCATTTCTTGTGCCTTTACAAAAACACATTACCTGGAATATTGGAAGGAATTGCGTGACAGAGAAGAGATCTCAGGAGTCGTAGAAAAAGTCCCAACAGTTGATGATTAACGCGCATACACGTACATGATCTTAAGATTTATTTTTGGATTACATAGGAAATTCTCTCATTTCTCGAGTCTCTTGTAATCGTAGAACACTTCTACCAGCACTCGAGCACTTGTACACTCGCGCATTTATTCGTTAATGCATTCAATGGGAATGTTCGTTCTTGGGCCTTTTCATTTTTTAGGGGGGGGGGGGGGGGGGGTTTTT
>NW_014334004.1:129364-148632 GCF_000341935.2 Cephus cinctus | reverse complement strand
TTTTTTTTTTTGGGGGGGGGGGGGGAGTGGTTATTTCCTCATGGACCGTTTTGGCAAACAGTTTCTATGAGCAATTCACGAACATTGAGCTGAGCTTCACTAATCTCTTTTGTCAACGAAGATCTTGGTTTCGGCATTTTCTACCGTTTACCCACTTCTTTCACATTATAGTTCAGCTTGCAGTTATACATTTTCCATGTGCTTGTCAAACATTCGTCAAATGGATTTTTGCTATCACTTCAAACTGACTTTCCACTCGCAGTACCAAATACACATTTATCATATATCATACGTGACGCTGCCAATCAAATTTCTCAATTTATCCGATAACGTAACGCCGTAAAAACATTTGACTAGTGTTTGCCAATTTTTGCTGCAAGTCACATTTTTTTCCCCGTTAGTCGCAGTTACGATACTTTGCAGTATTTACGTTATAAATTTCGCACCCGTATCCATTTGTCTATTGTTCTTCACTAACGTTAAATAACATATCTTGCCAATTTCAGCGCTTGAAGTTTCTCTGTCGAGTCGTCAGTCTGCGAATCTTGATTGTGATATTTGATTGACAGCACACGTTTCTCTGAACCGGTAGTCACATTAGAACATTACCTATTGTATAATATGTATAACCGGTTGATAATACAGCAACAAGTAGATGCTGGTATTTTTTTAATTTACTCATCATCCTGTGCATTTTAACGTAGCTTCCCATTTAAATTTTAGTATGCAATATCACACACTGTAATGTTCGACAACGCTGCACATAACGCGTGTCCCGTTACATTATCATCCGGCGATCACACGCACCGTCGACGAGTTGGTCAAAATATATATTATATAAAAAAGAACCACAGTGTAATATTAATACAATGTCATTATCATTATATTGTCGAGAACAACTAATTACAACTAAGTCGCATTTAAATACATATTTACATTCAAGAAGTAGATTTCACTCGCTCCTCTTTATATTTTTTATTTTCTGTTTTTTTTTTTGTAATTTTTATCTTTCGCTTCAATTCGCCTTTATAATTGTCAGTATTATCGTTTAGAAGCTTCCGTCGCAAAGCTGGATATTTCGGAAAAGGAATCTCCTTTATCGCTGCTCGTTTCGCAAGACGCCACTTTATTTTTACAGTGTTTATATGTCACCTACACAATGCATCTTTTAGTGACGGGGTGCGCACGTGTGTCGATCGTACAGAATCATGGATAGTATCGAGAAGAATTAGGGTGAGGTTAGGCTGGGACATATTATAGGTTCGGCAGGTACCGATAGAAAAGAGATGAAAGGGAAGAGGGGAGGCAGAGGCATAAACGCGAATCTCACTTAAAAACTCGATCACTTTTCAATAGGCAGTTCGTACATAAAACGCGTTAAAAGTCGTAGAAAAAGTTAAGGTCGCGACGTACGACGTTTTCACGAAAGCGCGCATGACTGTATTTTAAGCTAATAACCGACGATAAGGATGTATCGACGGTAATTTGTCAAGGGATAATCGTGTCACGTGCAGCTGCTATTCTCTGCTGTTTTGTCCGATCTCCACTTGTGCTATCCGGTTTTTACTTCTTTCCGGTCCTTCCGCTATGAAATTGCTCTCGTCAACCCCCTCAAAGATATATCCTATCGATCTTCAGCCCTCCCCCTTAGTCACCCGCCTGCCTCAAGGGATGAGCTTACACGAGACTGCCACTATTGAAAAGTAACCAATTTCCGGCGGGACGATTATTTCAAGCACGTCCTAACGAACTCGTGTGCGTTTCTGTGGACGAGCGAAGCTCGTAGAATGCCAAGACGAAGAAGAATCTTGAGCGTTACTCTTGGTAAGATGAAATATTTTTTGAAAAAAGTTTCATACGAGGAGATGCCGTATTTACATATCGGGGCTTCGTGTCGAGTAATTGCATTCCTCTTGGTGATATGTTGTGTGTTTGGAAAACGTATCGTCGCTTTGGCGGATCTGCTGGGAAAGTTGGAGGATCGCCTTTAGCGACAGAATCGTTTATGCGGGTGGAATTGATTTGGCCGATAATTCGCACGGAAACGGTTTGTGTAGGATACGTTTAGCGTTTGCAGGCGAACTCCTAACCAAAGTAATAGGTCTTGAAGCGGAGTTACTGGAGATTGTGCCCCGTAGCGGTTCTTAGCGACCTGTACAGCGACTTGGCAATTTATCAAGAAAGTTCGACTCCCGATATCACTTCGAAATTGGTATTTACATTCCGTGAGAAAATCAGAGTAACGCGGTCCGATTGAAATATCGAGGACTTTGGATGAGGTTTAAGATTATCAAGTTTTTCGCATTATTTTATCAAGCTGGAAAATGTATCTCGTACGGGAGAAACGTGCCTGCTGCTCCATGTGCATGAGGCTTAGAATAAAGGAGACGTTGCAAAACTTCCATGCTGACTTGGAAGAAGTTTCTCCTCGTAGTGTCGAGTCACGAACGTATCAAATGTCCAGGATAGTCGCGCCGAAGAATAAAGGTGGATGAAAATTGGAAGGAATTTCATCGCCATACAAGTTCCCGGCCACGTGGGGATATGAATGAGAATTGGGGGCACGAGGGCTGGACGGGGCGACGCTGACGCGCTATTCCTGTCATTTTACGTCATTGAAACGCACGTATACATGCGATAACGTCAAGAAAGTAAAGGACAATCGCAGTGATCGATTTCTGGCGCTAAACCAATCCTGGGTTATTCATGTGTTTATCGAAGAATTCCTTCTTCCGATACGATACGATTCGTTACGAGACGCCGTGAGCATTTTACCATCGAAAACTTCTAAATAAACAGATGAAATTTTATCCAGCACTCTGACACAACAGACACAATTCTAGACACAATTTCATTGATGCACGTGCGAAATAGTCGAACGGCTTATGTTAAACATTGCATCTGACACCGAAAAACATCGAGATTAACTGGATTAAAGCGACGTCCATTATCGAAGCGATACACGCATCGTTTTTTGGAAGGACTCGTGAGTCCTTATAGTTTTATTACGTGTTTCCTTGATTCTCCTCTCACTCTCTCTCCCCCTCTGTCTCTCTTATACGTAATGTTTCTTAGCTTCATTAAGAATTACCGTGCGAAGAAAGACCTGCTTTCAACTTTTACATTGTAATTCATCTCGTTCGTCCAGCCTTGTCAATAAATTTATACACGTCATCAGGAGAGAGAAAGAGAGAAAAAAAGTGGAAAAATGAAAAAGTGGAGTACAGTGCGTAAAGGAGAAAGAAAAACGAAAAGTGAGTCGTAACGTTCTATGACGACAACAACGACGAGGGAGATTTGATTCGCCTTAGTTTTTAAGAGATTTCGATTCGCTTTGTCAAGAGACCTGGTCCAGTTGCACAAACAGCAATTAGAGTTGCGTAAGAGCCTGAGATCCACGACCGAGGCTACTTCAAGCCGAATTAGTAAAGTAGCAGACAGAGGCAGAGTAGAAGCGAGTACAGCCTAGGTTGCTTGGCCTGACCGCCGTGCTGCATTGCCGCAGGATACTCTCCTGAAACAAAGGACATCACTTAAATTTTCCGAAGTACGAGCGGGGTCCTCAGAGTAGCGCAACACATATGTCTATAGTCGATACGCGATCGAGTACACCATCGAGTCACTCACCATTGAGTACGTGAACGGTAATGGATTTTGGCTGGGCGTTGCTGGGGTTGCACGTGTAGCGTCCAGAATCCGATGGTTTCGCCTGCTGGACCAATAGAGAGCTCGTGGTACTGTCGCCCTTTTCCGTGACGACAGAGACGTCACCTCTGGTCGAGTCGTAGCTGATTATCTGCAAGAAATATCGAGCGCGCGCACCTCAGTCGTTTGCAGAGATAAGGATTGGGAAAATCGTCGAGCGAGACACTCATTGGGAAATTGGCCTGAAGTTATTGATCCTCTTGGCTTTATCGTCGTAGAGACGATAAAACCGAAGGATCGCGGTAGTTTGGAGTCGATCGGTGTGACGCGAGTAAGTCGTCCTGATGGGTTTCTACGTTTGAGGAAATGTATGTATTAAAAAAAACGGCGAGACTGGAATGCGCGAGAGACGACAGTGGGTCAAGGGGCGAGGGGCGAGGGAGGGGGGTAATCGAAGAAGACGAAGAAAAAAAAAAATAAATTAAGAAAAATCTAACGTCACCACTCGTCAACCTGACTCGCTACTCTTGACCGCGATTCTCTTTGATGGCTGCTGTCTCAAATTATCCGAGGAAGATTAATAGAGAGTAATTAGTATTTTACGTGCGCCAGGAGCCACCAGCTACCAACACCCAGGTCCCCTTGAGGAATACCAACCGGTCTGACGGTGATTCTGCAGTCGTACCGTCGACTCTCGTCGAGCGACAGCTTATTTCAAGCCAACGTTGAAACGCGAAGAGATCCCTAATTAATTTCACGTGAAAAGTTTAGCAATGCTTTAGCGGTTTCATAAATAATTCCCATTTCAATTGAAAAACAGCCGGCGTGACGTTTCTGTTCGTAGTGTCAGTACGTAGCGCGGAAAGTTTTCCTGAAAGTGTGGATTTCTCTTTTTTACGCGAGCTACGAACACGTATAGATATTTCAGTGCCGTTCGTAACGGATGAATCTTTTTTTTAATATTACCTAAACGCAAAGAAATGCAGGCTCCCCCGATAGACACATGTAAAAATCAGTTGTATATTTTCCTTCGCAGACAAATTGCACTTGACGTCGTGAAAAATGTTATCGGAGAATAGCCTGGAGCGCCGTGATCCAGGATGACTTAATCTCACTTGATCATCGTTTCTTATCAGATAACATTCTTAGCTCACGTCCAAGTGAATATCCAAGCATCGAACTTGTATCATTTTTCCATAGTAGTAGCATCCATACGTTATACGTGTATCTTCTGACTGGCCAACGAAATTCTTCAGCTCATCTATAATTCCGTGCATCTTCGAGTGAAACCTTTGCTGACTAATATTTTCACAAGGTGGAAGCTATATCGGAGAATATAGAGGCAAGAAAAAGAGGCCAGACAGAACATGACACGAGAAGGACTGATGAAGGTAGGAGTATAGCAACGAGCCAATGGGAAATCTTGGAAGACAAGGAATATTAAGTGGGAAGGAATAAGGTAGTTAGGACGACGTCCCTTGAAATGGTTTTCCTGGTCGAAACCACCGTTATCAGTCTACGTCTGGGTACTGGCAGAACCTCTTCTATCTCCATCTCATTGCGCGACCCTTCCACCCATACGGGGGAGGATCCACCATCGCCACTAGCTCCATCCTGGAGGTACCTACACCTTCCTGAACTCCCTAGGCGCACTCATTTGGATTGCTAAATTCATTTCCAGATGTTAGACCAAAAAGCTTTCCTGGTTGGGTTGGCACGAGCGTCGATCCTGGGCGAATTTTCAGATCGAAGGAAACGGATGTCTTCGCTATTCCTTGAACCGCGCGTTCCTTCCGCAGGTGCATTTTAATTTGCACCGGACGCAGCAGAGGTCTCGTAATATCAATCGTGCCTTGCGATTCGCCGAACGTCGAATGCGTCAAGTGTTTGTCGACCGAGAGTTTTCCGGAATTTTATCTATCTTCTCGATGTAGTTATGTACTCTGGTGTTCGTAAATCTCCACTTTTTTAACTTGCAAATCGAATGCATTTACAACCACTAGAGGATTACCCGGAATGGCTTCATAGTATCTACCATCCTTCTCTCTTTGAGCCTCATAAAAATTCCAATGAAAATCTCCACTCATCTCGAATTTCTAGTGACTTTCATGCGTTTCTTATTAATACATAATATTATGGATATCAGTGATTGTTCAGTTGGTTTTCGAATATTTAAGGGATGTTTGCGAGGCCATGACCTTATGGCCATGGTAGCATTACATCACAGGAAATTAAAATTCAGCAACGCGATATACGTGACACATGTAGATAAATGGATCTTCCGGCATGCTCGGGTTACGCTATCGAAATCGTCGTCAAACATCAAACATTTGTAAAACTCCAGAGATTCGGCTAACATTTGAATGGGGTGGTCAAACATAGCAGCGGTTAGCCAAAGGTTTCTCCCGGTACCTTCGTCCTCTATAGAGACGTTTTCCTATTCCGCACACATTGGCAGCTCTCGTTGCGTAAAGTCCTCCATTTACTTATGTCGATACAAGCTGGATGCAGGCGACAAGCTTCTCCAATGTAAACTGCCCTCCGGCTGGAAACCGAGGAGAGGAATGTCACGTTTCCACACGAATGGCAGCCGCGACAACACTACCGGAAACTGGAAACCGCAGTGAACATCTAACCTCATCACTCGACTGTGTATACCCTTCCTCTACCAAGATATAATTTTACCAGGGGCCAATTTGGCAGACTGCTCGCGATACTCGCAATGTCTCTCTCACTTGGCCATTTTCCAAAAGTGCAATATAAATAAGCCGCGAAATGATTTTTCTTAAAAATCCTATAATTGGCTTTTCTACCCAATTTCGCCGGGAAATCGTCTTACCTGGGGTTCAGCGGGAAATAAAGAGCAGGACGATCGTGTAAGTAGGATTCGTTTTGGACTACATTGAATTTTATATTTTTCCTGGTCAGCGACTCGCCACCGGGTCTACCGAGATTAACCAAGCCAGAAGGGTCGTAATGCTGTAATCGCATGGGTTCTATGAGATAACATCGCTCGGTGGTGGCTTGTTGCTTTGCGAACGATCAAAGTCAGCCACAAGCAACCCTTTCTAGTCAGGGTTGCCCACTGTCGCGTTCCACAAGCGATCCCACCGATCCCACCAATCCCACCCAGCAACTGAAATCCTCTCTCTCTCTCTCTCTTCTACTTCCCATCTACCCACCTACTTCTTTTTCACGAGCCACGAAGAAGACTGTTAACTACGACCTCCAACCTATAACCCACTACTACCTTCTGACCGAAATCAGTCTGCTGCCGGAACTTTTCTGGCAGCCAGAGGAAATTCCTCTTCGATTTCACGAGTTTGAAGATCCTTGCCGGTGGACTCGTGCTCCGAATATCAAGGAGCACCAGCTTCCGGAAAGCTTTCCCAGTGGTGCTTACGAGATTTTGAGCGTAGTAGCTACCTTATCCTTATAGCAGGTCTTAAGAATCCTCCTATAGAATACGGATTTCCTTTTTAGAGCATCTTTGGATTCTCGTATGTTCTGCATCGGTCTATAGATGCGTCGGTGCATCAATACCTGGATCAGTAGCTGATGCAAGATCAGAAGCTTCAATCGATATCGTGTTATCAGAATTATCGGCATCGCCACGTGCAACACCACACACCCGCACGTACTCAGGTATACACACGTTCGTGCGGACGCACATCCCGAAATGAAATTACCCGATCTCAATTTCGCTTTACGTATGTCATATACTTTTTCTTACTTGCAAAGTTGATCATTCAAAAGTATACACAGAAGTATAACCAATGGTACTCTCGCATATTACGGGCACGCTTTTCGGGAATAGCAAAAGTACAGCTTGCATTGCTGATCAATTATGAGGATAAACGACTCGGACTCCGAAAACAAGGAACTCGTGGACTTTCTAGGCTTGATGCTATATTCGTAAATGCAAGTTATACTTTTTTTTTTACTATTTCCGATAATTATTCCCGTAGTATGCGAGAATAACGTGGGCTATACTTTTAGGAATACTTTTGATTGATCATTCGCGGATCTACCTCATCATTTTTTCTCGGACTCCTAGTTCGCTTAGGGTGCTTCCCGGTTTTTTCTCTACTTTCGAAATTGACCGAAGCCCGTCTTTCTAACCCGTTACCTCACACAATAGGGTCAGAGAGAGGTTTGCGAGTATCATGAAAAAAAAAAAAAAAAAAAAAAAAAAAAAAAAAAAAAAAAAAAAAAAAAAAAAAAAAAAAAAAAAAAAAAAAAAAAAAACCAAGGTACAGGTGGTTGTCGCACTGTCGTCTGATTTATGTAAGAGCCAATTACGATTACAGTAGCTCTAGGGTGCACCTGCGAAGCCTATAGAATAAAGAACTCCTCTTATCTATATAACGCGACCAGCACGAGAGGGTATTAATTTTAATGTATCACGAATACATGGTCGAATGTGTATAAAAATAACTTACGATCAATATGACCCTTCCACTTAGATGGGACGAATTTTCCAAGATTTACGTTTTCCTCTCCGCATTTGAATTTTTATATCGATATTTAATTAGACTTGGAATCTGCAGTACCAATGTAGGAACCCAAGGAATAGGTGCAGCAGAAGCAGGGAGGTTGGGGGAAAGCGGAAAACAAAGAAAAGAATAAAAAAGAGCATCGTGCTAGTCTATGCAGCGAGCGGGCTGGTAAACCCGATTTTCGATAAACAAAAAAACATAAAGATTTCCCTTTTCCAGCGGAAAACATAATACGAGTCAAACTAAGGTGTACCAATCCTACCTTTGCCATTAGACCCTGACGCGAACAGAATCAAACGAAGAACTAAATCGTTTGGCCTAGTTTGCCAAATGCAAATGCCGCTTGTAATTCTGGCCCCGGAAACATTTCCGACTATCTCGCATTCTTGTATGACAGTCGGCAGTTAGAGTAGCTGCTAGCCACTCAGTAACCATATCAGTGAGAGTATCAGGAACCACTCGGGTATATACGTATGTAGAAAGAGTAACATTACTCTTCGCCCTCAACTGATACATCAGTCGAAAGGAGTGCGTGAGTATTACCCACGAATGAAATGAATATATTCATACTCCCGATAACCAATCTGATTCATAGCTGCAGTTCTTAGAGCCAATCGTTACTTAACCGCTTCTCGGATAATTTTCTAAAGTCCAGCTTATCGTTAGCTTACCGCATCATTGTGATCCCAGAATATGTATGCCGGCGGCTCCGGACTGTGCAGTACGATGCACGTGAGATTGATCGTACTTCCACGATCGATGTAATGGTCGGGTCCACCAACGATCTCGGTTGTTGGCTCTGTAACACAAGAAATGAACGATCCATTTTACCTAATCGAGCATCTCGTAAGAATTGCTTGTTTGTACAAAAAAAAATTAATTTCTTTATTATTGCGTCAAGATCGTCTGCTAAATTGTCAGCTGCAATGAGGTATAGATTCTTAGGTAGAAAAAAGGTATTTAGGAGTGACCTTAGTCGTCCCTTTCTTTAATGGGAAAAGCAATGCGGTTGACCTGCTCCTCGCATCTCGAAAGAGCACTTTGAAGCAGCCCCACGTACATAGCACATCCTGCATCGCATCTGCTGGGTTACGTGAGGTCAGCAGGTAGATCGATGCGAATATTTTCCGGGCGGCCTCCTCTCTTCAAGGATTGACCGAAATAACCGGGAAGCGTGCTGCGGCCTTTGTGCAATAGCTATCACGATAGATAACCTTGCCATACCTTCTCCTCGCCATTCCCCATCTCTCCCGTCGCCATAAACAGAGTCTCCGTCAGCCCAACCCTTTCGACATGGAGTCAAGCACTGTGGAGCCAGCGGGTTTGGGCGCCTCGTGCGACAAGCTTTAAGACGCATTAGCATTGCAATAACGGTCAGCTACGTCGCACGTTACACAGAAGGGGGATGCGGATGTCTCACCCCGAAAACACTTAAACCGCATCGTCCCTTATTTCACGCAGGATGAGCTTTGATACTCCTAGGTAAAGGCATAGCAGAAGGAGGATTCACACGGGAGGTTAGCTTTCCGAGGTAAAAGGCGTGAAGATATGTTTTTTTCGTCTTACGTTATTCGGTCGGCTGGACTGTTTTTCTATGTGAACGCAATAACCTCACGTTTTGAAGTCACGTACGCGGCCGAATGTTCATGCAGATGTGTAAGCTCGTGGGTGTAATATATCAGTAGCTCATCGTGTATCGGCTTTCTTTGACTGGTGATGCTTCTCTCATTTCCCGTACAACGTCGCGCGCCCCATGCTGCCTTTGTGGTTTCAGTCGCTATTTGTGAACTGTCCACAAAGCATATTCATCCGAGATCGTATACCGTGTTGACGTTCGACCTAAATAAAGAACCTTGCACTATTTCACCTTATAGCCCGTACCCACGTAAATTACGTTACACGATACGACTTGACGATAGTATCTGCACTCTACAATCTGTAGCCTTCTTGAACGCCATTATGCAATCTCACTGGAAGGTTTCGATCGAGACCTAAAACCATGCAGTGTCGCACGATCTTTGAACGAAAGTTTGCATAAGGAGATGCTGACTCCGACTGTTCTTAGGTTACGTATGAAAATTCTTGACATATCTCTCTCTCTCTCTCTCTCTCTCTACTACTACTAACGAGGCAGAGACCTCAGTATAATAAACACTGTTTTTCTTCTTCTTCTTTCTTCTCTCTCTCTCTCTCTCTCTCTCTCGGTCTCTTGTTTGCTCTTTTCGGAATCCGCACGGAATTTCGGCACAGCTGTAAATAAAATTTCTACACTCACGGAAGCACTCGTGGGACTCGTGCCAACAGATGCGCCCGTGAGACGTTTGCTTTCGAAAAAAAAGTTGCCAGTTCTTTTGAATTTGCTCCCTTTTCGCTTAAGGACGACATCGCGAGGGGCACGCGCTTCGCGGGTATTCCATCGAGCGCGAATGGAATATCAAGCAAGAGGTTTTTCACTTCTCTATTTGTTCTTCGCCGGTAGGAGAATCGAACGTGGGAAGTTGCTATGGCTCCAAAGTTTCACCATTTTCTTCGGCAGCCTGGGCTCTGCTTACATCTTAAACCCATCAGCGAACACTGCCGTGCAAGCTCAAAAGAGCTCAACCCGTCCCAATGTTTTACGTTAACCTGAACGCAAAGTGCTCATCTAAGCGATCCCTGGCTGGGATACATTCAGGTATACCATACGCGTTCCTCTTTCGAGTGTATTATAGGAGTAAAATGACTAAAGGACACTTTGTCGTTTGCTGCGACACGGGAGAGTGGGCTAGTGGGTAAACTTTTCCCAAGATATTAGCTCGAACGCTGAAAAAGCTTCGTTGAAAACTCGACGAAAGGAAGCGACCTCAAAGTTTTCCTTTCTCCCTGCATTACTTTGTTTCTTTCAATTTCCCCCTTATTTTTTTCCTTCTTTTTTTTTCATCCTGTCTCGGTATAAAGTTTAATTGCACCTTCCTAAAACTTACGGACGATAAACACTGCTTCGTTCTTCTTTGGGCAATACGATTAGGCCAGCTGATTACGTTTAACCTAATAGCACGACTGCGAATGCATAAAAGGAGCTATAGGCTCAAGTATCTATGCATACATTACATAGTATAAGCAAGAATCGCTACGAAGAAAAGACCGAAGGAAACGAAGTAAGATCTGTCGAAAGAAAAGGGGCCCTCGGTATTGCTTATCCGATTCAAATTCTTTTTATCAGCTCGTTCCCGGGAGAGGAGCCGTGACTCGCGGCAGGCGATCCCATCTCATCTAAGTTTTTATTACTTCTCTCGGGCAATTTATTATGTTTATTGTGTTCCCAACTAATATTGGCCATCCGCATTGAGTGTAAAATCGACTCCGGCCGCTGGAAATAAGGGAAAAAAAAAGCAGTAGCACAGAGTCGGCACGTTGGATCTCGAGCCAGAGTGGCGTCTTACTCGCAAGTCGATACGCGGTGTCACGATTTCTCCGAGTTGGGAAGGAGCAAAGAACAAAATGGAAAATATCAGCGCTGCCTGTGCCCGAGGCGTTTCGCGTCTATCTACTTTTTTTTTTTTCGGGAAAACTGTAAAGAGAAAGCGAGAGAAGGATGAAAAAGAAAAATACGAGCGAATCGACAGAGGAAATCTCGTCGCTCGTAGCAACGCCAATCTTTTCTTTTTATTTGCAATTAAATTCGATCAAGCAGATTTTCCGAGGCTCATTATTTATATAACTAGTCTTGGCTGCGATACACGATAGGGTCTAGAGACGTATATTGACTTTACGAGGAGAATTCTTGTCTATAATGGTAAATCCACCGTGAAGCATATTAAAATAAAGCACGGCAGTTCACCGTGAAGGCTGTGAGCTGAAACGAAAGCTATGCGCCTGCACGTATATTCTCTGAGCAGGATCAATTCGCTCTAGTATTAAACATGATCTTGCATTATTAGACGCGAACGTGCAATATCCATGATTTAGTTAATACCCGTCAAAGAGAAGGATGGCTGGGGGATAAAGATTTTCTATTGATTTACTTTTGATATTGTGTTTTTTCAGGAGACTCGCGACCCTCGCGACAGACGATTTCGATTTCGATATTTTCGACTGTCGGATATTTGAAAGGGGTGTGCGGATGTGCGTGGGCCTGACGAGTAGGAGAAGGAAGAGAAACACGGGAGAGACGAGAATCCGGCGTTCAAGGGGCAGTTTTAAGGAGACTAGGCATTGACGGAAATTGTTGCTAATTGTCGGGTGCCACAGAGACACAATCGGATTTTGCGCAACTGTCATGAGAAATCGATCGCGATGTCTACCCTTTGTTTTCGTTGCTCTTGTAACGATTAATGGCTTCGGTGGTATATCTTTTGTTCCATGGCATTATCGCGGAATGCTCGCTGAAAGTCGAGCGGGCAACTTGATAATTATTAGAAAAAGACCGAAGCAACGTGAAGCCGATTCAACGAGTTTTGTTTTATCGTTTCTCTCTTATCCTCTCTTCCTTAATCTTCGTCACAGTTTATACGTTCTCTGGCATTTACCACTTTCGAAGATAAAGGGCTTTCCATTATTTTTCCCCGATGTTCGGTATTTCATATGAACAATGATCGAAAACGTTCCGGACGGGAACGTTTATGGGCGATTAGGAAAAGTACAGTCGAGAGGATTGTAAAAAAAAAAGGAGCGAAACATAGAAGGAATATCGAATAACTTGCCAGAATCGAAAACCAGTCAGCAAAACGAAGGAGGATAGGATGGAAGGTAGCAATGCGCGAGAGCGTTGTCAGATCTGGGTTGCAGCTCGGAAAGTAGGCTGGCAAGCAACGACCAACAGGAAGCGCAAATTACCAGACAGCTTGGGAAGACAAGACTTTTGCGGTGACTCAAAGAAATCGTAAACGGCTGATAAAGCTCGACAAGCTCGTTTCCCCTATTTGCCCCTTTCTTCTTCAAATCTTTTCCCTTCCTCTTTCCATCTCGGGTTTTGTCCTGGCTAGACTCGCCACTCTACGCCGCTTTTTTTTCCAAGATATTTTCTTATCAGCAGCCTGGTTCATCTTCTGGTCGTTAGGCATTCTTCCCAGTTGGTGGAATTTCCTTTTCGGAGTTTCACCGCATCCGTTCCCACAAGTCTGGCACAATGGGAAGAGTCAATTCCAGGAGCCACACATTTCCTTGGCTACGAGATTCCTCTTCTTCGTCTTCATCATTCTTTTTTACCCCACCGACCCGACACCTTTTCCTCATTCGTCCTCCCTATCTCTTTTCTCGCTTTTCTTTGTTTTTCATTTGTGGCACAAGGCCTCCTTTTCCGCGTCACAGTTACCGCCCAATTTTCATACGTTTGGTGGATTGCGTGTTTTTTTATACATGACAATCTTAAATTAAATCCCATGCGAACCTAACCTAACTTAATGACCTAAGAACGAAAGATAGAATGCGGTACGCGGATGCGAGAGCCATTGTATTCATTTCTCGAAAAAAAAGTTCTTTCTGCACTTTAAACTTCTGTCTCATATTTTACACTAATTTACAACTTTACGAGTCCAACAATAACACAAGGCGCCTTCAACCCCTAGTACTTTCGAGTAAGAAGTTTCGTCCTGGTTCAACTTGCGCGCTGCCGGTATAATTATAATTGTGACCAAAGGAACCTGTCGCTAATTGCTCTCCTGGAATTTTATGAACTATAGACACGTAAAAAAGAAAGAAAAAATAACTAACATGACCAAATTCACGCTCCGGTTTTAGTCCTAATATGGAGCAATCAGTCTGACGAGCAATGAAAAAACCGAGCAATTTTAGTACAAGGAAATAAAAAGTCTTAGATGAATAGCCCCGAAATGTTTTATATTTTACGGGACTGGTCTCGAGTAAGTAGCTCCCTTTACGTATGACTCTCATATACATATAGAAGTAGGAGGATCTTGTGTGAGATTGTCCTTATTTAATCAACTTTTATACAGCTCGGAAAGCCGGGTTTAAATTTAATCCGAAGATTTCGCGTTCCACCGGTTGCGGTCCTCCAGTTCCCTTCTTAACCGTAATTCTGGCATGGTGCCCTTGTATCTCTCTCGTTCTCTCTCTTCCTCCCTTTTTTTTTACAATCGCTTTCTATTAAGTGTTTTTTTTACTTTTTTTTTTCCCCTTGAATTAAAATCCACCTGGAGGAAGTAAAATTGTCCTTGTAAGCATACAATCTGTATAAACAATAAACCAATTCCCCGATAGAGATAGACCGTGTAGTAGCGTGTGCCTTGATCGGCGTATCATATTTTCCATATCGAGTGTACTCGGTATCACGATTTATTCTCGATGCTGGGTTAGAGTGGTAAGCGATTGGTAGATTGCATTCTATCGTAATATCCCATTATTTCAATATCCAATGTTCTTCTATCCAACTGTATATCCACATAGTGGGATCCTTTCATAAGCAATATTTATTCATCAACAATTCTACAGTAGTGTGTCTTCATGATTTCGTTCTACAGGGTTAACGCATATTGTCGTGTATCGCAGCACAAGTTGGGTATAAAGTGACTTAAACGTAAGGCTGCTGCGGCGCAGTGTTTAAACTTGACAAACAAAGCTGCAAATTGAACGAAAACTTTATTGCGATGCGCTTTTCCATTTTAATTATGAATCTACATAAATACATGTAATGAACATTCATGGGCAAACGTACTGGAGCGCGGCTCGTCATCCCTTTGCAAATAAACGGCACAGACATTGTCAGATTCACAGTCAATGTGTTCACCGCAGACGAAATGATTAGTGTGCGGATTAATGGCTATCACGTAATTTGTGGTTGGTAGAATAATCGCTCATGACGTAACATTAGTCCAATGAAAATGTTCAATGACTGGTCGAATATTGACCTGTAATCACTGCGAAGAAATTAAACGTCCTCCGTGCTTATCTGCGGTTGAACCTTTCAATGACTGCTACTGTTTGGGGTTTAATTTCTAGATACGTTCAATCGTTTTGATGAAAGTTATGCATGTACACTACGAGCATCTCAACTAACTTCTAAGGACCCGGGATGATTACCAAAGGTAGCTATAGGTGTCATTTGGAGTTTCCAGTGATAGCGATTACTTGGCAATGCTGGTACCGTTTAAGCTGTGCTTGAAAGGAGTCACCGTTGCATTCTCATCAAGTAATGCATTTTCGTCGATGCATTTGCCACGTTTAAAATTACCTGCTTGCGTTAGCCAGGACACGCTTCAAGGGTGAATCGGCGTTAAGTCGCGGAATCTCAATTAAGCTGGAACCCAGTTTCTCTCTTTTTCATCTTTGCAATGTGACACATGCGTGGTTCACGCATTCGAGTATGTATATTAGTGTGTATCTTGATGGGTGAGGGAGAGGAGCGAAGCTAAAGGAGGAAGAAAAAAAAGGAGGTCGAAAGAGCTCTCGGTGGTCGTTTGCCTGAATTGTGACATAGGGGGAGGAAGGAAAATAAAAGTTGTTTCTTCGAGATAAAGAAAATCTACGAGCGTGTTTTCCTTCTGGGAAAATTGCGAATCCGTTCGATTCTCGCTGGTCATTCTCTGCTGGGTTATTTCGTAATGTGTTTACCGGCGACGCGAGGATCCTCGTAAGGCGGTACAAGTGGCGAATGCGTGAAACTCATTTTCATGCCTCGAACGCAAGTCGTCGTCGACTGAAACGTCGAGGAGTCTGACTTGAACTGGCGTGACGGATAGAAAATATTGCAGATTCGAAGCAAGTTGTGCAGATGCGAAAGATCATGTTTTCTGTGCAGGGTCCTCATCTCCTCCCGTCTTTCAGGCTTCGATGAAATTACTCTGGCTCTACGAATATTGCTCGGGAGTCGAGCTGAACTCCGGGATGATTGTTGTTTGTCGAGACGTTAGTGATCGCAGAGGAATACGTATTTCAAAGTCACAGCCTGACAAAATACAAAGGCAGGGGATAGAAAAAATCAGAGAAGTAGGATGAGACCAGAATAGTGAAAATTGTCCAAGAGGACATTTCGGTAACGCGTGTGACTAAAATGAGATCCGGTAAAATTTGGTAAAAGAGTAAAAGGCGAGGGATTTGAGACAGAGGTTCTTTTGAGGCTGACAGTGGAGTTAAAAAAATTGGAAAAATAAAGCTTCTACGTAAAGTTTACCGAGTTCTCTTTGCATACACACAGAGATTCGCTAACGCTAAAAGTAGTCGAGTGCAAAGAGAGCTCTACGATCCGATGCAGCCCGGAGATTAGGTCCCGGTTGAACCGCGGGGTAGCATGCAACTTATGAATTATTCGCCTTAGCCGGAATCGCGCGAGCGTATTTTCACTTCCGATTATCGAAATTCAATAATCCTGGAGCTGCGAGCCAACACCAACGGGACCAACGTGCTCATTTTATTCCGGCAAGTAATGCATTATACGTAGGACGATAAAATACGCTAGTACCAATGTTAACTTAATCGTATGCAATCGAACTGGGATACAGTTGCCCAAGAAACTAACTGACGCAGCGTATAGGGAAATACAGAAATTGGAAGAACTGATAAAAACGAGCTCGTTATCAGTTTACGAAGGCGTGCCAAATGTGAATTAATGGCCTATTGAGACTCATTGTATTTATGGTACGTGGATTTTAATTTTCTGAATATCAAAATGAATGAATATTAAACTCGTATCCTGATTGTAACCCTGTTAAGATACGTCGTACATCCATTAACCCGCAATCACAAGCCATCGCGGTGTGTCAAAGTAAAACTATGAAAGTCCATCAGGAAGAATCGAGAAAGGATATGTCTATAGCCAAAGGAAACTCTCATTGTTGAAACAGTAAAGTGTAGTATCCTAGAAAGCACGTCAATCCCATTCAATTTAAATTTAGATTTATTCATTTCGGTATTTTCCATGATTAAAAAAAAATACTATAACTCCGTTATCATCAGAAATCCCGCGCAAGTGCAATGTTGAAAATTCTCTTGGAGAATTATTCAACATTAGCCGCATTCCTGAAGATAGCCTCTGATCTCATGGAGCAGAAGGAGTGATCGAACTTTCATCATCCTCGTCGTAGCCGCCGTTGTTAACGGGAGGTTAGGGATAAGGTTTCGCGAGATGATAAAAATAGTTGAGTCAAGAATGAGATTACGAGGACAGGTGAGCAACGAAACATTTCATTTGATCGGAGGGTGTTCAGGTCACCGAACAAAAGGTGAACAAGTATCGACGAACGTGAGCGGTACTTTCGCGTGTCTAGAAGGTATAGAGCGGAATGAAATCCGTGAGCCGCGCAATCGCGTTCCTCTTTGCCGCATTAACCCCTTGCGGAAAAAACACTTAACCAGTGAAGAACTCGCAGGGAGATATCGACGCGCTCGTTTCTTTTTTTTTTCTTTTTTTTTTTCAACTTGATTTCGTTCGAGTCTCACTCGCACCGCTGTGCCTCGCGTTCTCAAATTCCATCAAATCTTTCGACCAGTCATCGAGACTGGACAAAACGACGGAGGGCTGCTAGAAAACGATCCTTGAAAATCTTTGACGTGGTCCAAAAAATGTGGAGGCCTGCCGAGGAGAGTGAAAAAAAGGGACAGGGAACAGATCGAGAAAAAATGTAAGGATTCTAATCTTGGCAAGGAGCAGTATCGTTGCACAGGTCCTTCTTCGGTACGGCCGTCGACGTAACTCGTTGCTCCGGAATGGAGAGCAGGGAGAACGAGGAATATGGGTGGAACGTGAGAAATGGACGCGACGTAAAGTATGGCTTGTCTTTGCGCCACACAACAGCCTTCCATGATAATATACCGACAGTAAAGCTGCACTCGTAAAATATTTTCTCTTTTGCCTCTCGTGTTCCACGAGCCTCGAAATAACCTGGCTCGTGCTCCAAACATCATTTTCTTTCCTTTCCCGTCTTACTTGGTCCTTGTTCTCATCTTGGCCAATAACCTATTCACCGTGGTTAGAGCTTCGCTGAATTTCTTGGGCGCAGACGGCTCCCTCCCCTACACCAAGGAAGCCACCATCCGCGAAATAATTAATAATATAGGTAAATTTACGATACCGGATAAAACGTGCATTATTACTGGCGCGTGGGAGGTAAAGTTTATTTGATAAATTGCACGAAAACGTTAACGCAAACAATTTTCACTCTCACAAATGAACAACAATTATGTTTACATCCGAGTCATTAATGTTTGCGTTCTATCGCCCCGTACCTGGTTACCCGGTGTAATTAATTTTTCCCGGAGTATTCGCCTTGCTTTTCTTTTCACGCGCGACGGTTCGAGCTCCCTTTTTTTTTGTGAACCTCAGCGAGAAACTTATTACTATTTTAACGATGTCGTTCTAACGAGCGGGTCAGACTTGCAAATGCCACGAGGCTCTGCGTCAATGTAATAAAGCCATAATCATAATCCCATTCACTCCAAGTTCCTCGCAAAATAGCGATTTCGATCGAGAACAATGTCGTTCTCGGTGGAAGCTTGGCTGGAAGCTTCGTTTACTCAGATAGCCCTGTAGAATATAGGATAGCAGAGCCTATAGGAGTGGCTAGGTCATAGGCTCCCTCCTATCGAAGCTACACTGGAATGAGATGGAATGATTTCCCTTTACGTAAATCCCAGTTCTTTTATAGGGGTGTTTTTTTTTTTTCTTTTCAAAAAGGGCACACGATTCGAAATTTCAAGATTCCTTTCGCTCTTAGTTGTTGACTGATACCAAGTCCGAGCATTACGATTCCGCCAGTCTCGATACAATGACAGCGTTACGTTGGTAAGTTTAATTTTCAGGACTTTACTGCACGAGGGTGGCAGCGATGAAGCTTTCGAGCATCGTTAGAACCTAAGCCAAGAGTTTGCATTACCCGGCGTTTCTTTTCAATTTTGTTTAACGTTATTCATTCGCTCCTTCCCGAAAGCATTACCGGTCGTGACAGTCCGACAGCCAAGAGACACTGTTCGTTCATGCCAGTGAAAATCTACCGGCCTTCCGCACCTCGTCTGCGCAGTCTGAAGTCTGGAATTGGTCGATAGAGCAAGGCTAGAATAACGAGGCTGCCTTTATGCCAGGCTCAAGAATTAATCTCGATCCGAAGGAATTTCATAATAATTGAGTAATGAAACAAAATAATTAGTCTTCGTTATTATTACCGGCCGTAATTCTTCCGCCCCCCCCCCCTCGCG
>NW_014334004.1:96999-129248 GCF_000341935.2 Cephus cinctus | reverse complement strand
CGCCCCCCCCCCCCTCGCGGCGAGCTTAATTCATTTATAAAAGTGCTGAGCCCAGCACGTTGAAAGGCTTCTACTCGCTCAATCTTTTTCTCATCCTTGAAACATTCGTATTCGGATTTCTCAACGTAAAACGAGCTCTCCGGCATACAATTATTCAATCACTGGTATCGCCCCAACATTTCGGATTGGTTCAAGGACCACGGAGTCGAGAAATTTTCCCTGTATTTTTTTAGTTGGGCTCCGAACAGTCCTTGCTCGGTCCAGCCTTGATAAATTGTTAGGAGAAACCGACGCAACCGCGACACCATCCTCCGTAGTCCGCCTTTCACTCTTTCCCCGACAAAACCGCATTGGCTATTTATTTAGGACGCACCAAACTCTTCGGATCGGGCACACCTATCAATTTTCTCTCCTCCGTGCTTCATTCGCAAAACTACTTAGCGAGTTATCGAGAAATCGCGTCGGGAAATTGCGAAGCTTAATTCGTTCGTCTTGTAACTAATCTGACGGGGCACTGGAAATCCTAGGTAAACTCTTACATTTTATTTCTCATGAAACGAAAGTGTGGCCGGCAGGCGAGCTGGTATACGTGCCAGGGTCTGCACGGGCACCTCCAGGATTTCGCGTGTGTTCTTACGTACTCTGAAAGAACTCTTCGTATTTCGGTAGCCTTAACGCAGTTCGCAAGGATAGAGCCAGCTGGATTGCACGATTAAAACTTTCTCATGGTTGTGTTCTCGTGATAACTTTTTCTTTTTGCCGCAATAACACAACGAAATCGAAGACTTTTCTACGATTTCAGCCGAGACTACATTCATTTTCAGGAGGTTGTGCTTAAGTCTCGAGAGAAAGAACAAAAGGAATTTAGCGGTTTTAAGAAAGAAAGGAAAAAAAATGGAAAATACGGTAATACAAGAAAAGAATACAGGGAATACTTTGTAGATGCTGACCAATCATATTCTTTTATATTTTTCGGTGTACTCGACTAGCTTAGATATTCTTGTTGTATCGTTTCTTTTATCGTGGTTAAGTGTCCGTGGAGTCCCATGAGCTTTCGGGCTCGACTTTCAGTAACTAGGATGGCCGAGATCAGAGAAAAGTTTTTCCGATTCAATCTGCTAAGTGAAAGACTCCTGCTGTAAGCAGGCTCGTGCTTCCAACGGGACTTACCCTCCTATTGTAGTACCGTGATATCCAATAAAATTATATCGATTTCGATTCACTAAGCAAATTGACGAAAATTGGTCGAACCAGAGGAAAGAGATTTCGAAAGGATAATTGGTGACAGAAAAAACCTCTCCCATGGCACCAATGTCATCGATAGAGAAGTCTATCGCTCGGATTTCACCCTTTTCTCTTGGTGCCTTCTCAAACAATAACCGTATTCATAAACTGGCAGCGAAAAATTGGCCGAATTATCGAATTCCCCAGATGTAAGTTACATTTTGAACGAGGGAATAGATTCGAGGGACAAGTCGCATTGAGCTGTAAAATATTTTAATTTATATTCTCGTCACTTTCATGAAGTCTTCTGGGTGTTGTAAACGGGCGAACGTTCAAATCCCAGACGCAAAATTTATAACGGTATAGATATATAGACACACGCATGGCCCTTGCGTGGCTGTAAAGTGGGCTTCGCTCGGATATATAAAAGGAAGATGATAAGGGCTCCGGCAATTTGCCATGAAAGGAAATTTTTCAAATTGAACATTTCATTCGGGTTCGCATCCTTTTTTTTCTTTCTTTTTTCCCTCCTTTTCCAAAAAACTGGCGAATTTGACAAAGGATACATTCTTTATGCAATAACTAGAATATCATATGAAGAAGTCTTAACTCAGGTCGTCCAAATAATCGTCGTGTCTCAATAATTTTTCAATTCGGTACAGAATATTGCGCGAAACACAAGACGAGTGGATGAGTAGGACAAATAGTACCAGTCGAACGAGATGACGAGTGGACAAATAGGACGGGCAGGAGGGAGTGACTATCATTGGAGATATCGCGAAATTTATTTCGCTCCTTTATTTCGCAGCTCGCTCGTACTCGTGCACGGCTGCCCACTCGTTTGGAATTTCGCGTTATTCTTCATCTCCAATTAGTCGGTGGATCCGGAACAGGAAAAGTTGTAGGAAAATTCCTGGCGTAGATTACCAGATTGCGTCGTATCTTCGGTAGGGTTTTCGGATATTTTTATTATATTATATATTTTAATAATGTAAAATATTTCGCGATCGGAGAATTGGTTCCACAGGTATCCAGTTGGTTTAAGATCAAATCAGTCGCTTTCTGCGTACAAAATTTCCGAAAAGCTTTGCACGGTGGAACACTCTCTTGGCTGTAACTACGTTCTACAGAATCTATACAGAACCTATTGAAGGCTGACATCTCGAGCATAATCCTAGCTTCTCCCTCATTGAATATTAGTCTGAATGCTGCTCATCCCTGGCTCCATAGACGTTATAAAGCTTATCTTTGAATACAGACGTACCCTAGAGGGCCCTAAATACCGTAGCACCGCCACTTGTCTTCGGTTACGTCCTGCAACCCGGTTCAGCAACAATTTCGATAGTATCACGTTTTCCACTTTACTGAACTAAACGCTCTAATTATCAGACGCTTTAACCATTAGGCGAACCGTCTAATCGATATCGCCAAATTACACTTGGTTACTTGCGGCACTTCTTTCTTACTAATTTCGTTCACTCGGGCTCGCAGAAATTTTCTCCCTAACGATGAAGAAAAAAAAAGAAAAAAAAAAAGAAAAAAATTCGACCACTTAGCAAGATCCTAAGCAACCCCGAGACGTCTCTTTAGAAACAAACTCCTGGCTTGAAAACCGGTGAAAAATATGAGCACTTTATCAGGAGCGTTATCGAACCACCTGAGCTTGTCGACATGGCTCTCGTTCGCGAAGTGCCTCGGGGGAGGAAAATTTTCTTAACTAGAAACCAGATGGTCTTACAGTAAATCGACGCTAAGGCGTGCAATGGAAGGACACGATATAAAGCATGGCGAGGAAGAAAAATTAAAATAAATATTAAAAGTATCAATGAGACGAATGGATGTTGACGATAAGGTGTAACAAGTTTCGTAAGTTTCCAAGCGAATTATCATGCGTGGCCAAATGAATATTGCTGAACTCAGAAACGGACCGTGACTGGTTCAAAAAAAAAAAAAAAGTACAAAAAAAGAAAAATAAAGACTCCCGATGTTACATTAGCTCGTGATACACCTGCACGATAATCTGGATCCGAAATGGATAAAATAAGAAGGAGGCTGCTCAAGTCACGGTTCGTTCTGATTTTGTCCTTTTGCATCCTCCCAGAATTCTTAAATCTATTTCTCCACCTCGTAGAATAACACGGTATCGTAAACACGAATACAATGAACAGGGATGGCTCTCGCGGATGAGAGCTTTGCTGTTCGAAAACAAAGGAGCGACTTTTTACACTTGAGGCTCCAGGTTTAGCGAGAACCGGCGTAGGGAATATCTCTGTGCGGGAATGTCTCTGTGCGGCCCGGTGCATCGCGCGAATTACCTAGGAAAAGTGCTGGGAAATGTGGTAACTGGCAGAGTACAGGAAGCGGGGGTCGAGGAAGGAACGAAGAGAGAGTATAGGAGAAACGGGCGAGTAGAAAGAAAGAAGGTAAATACTTTCGGTCAGTGTTGGGGCTGCTTTGCAAAGTGTCGAATGTTTCTCGGCTGCGAAGAATATGAATAGGGGGTAGAAGAGACGAAAGTGATGAAAACTGGACTGACGCTTTTCTTACTAGAGGCACACACGATCGCCATTAGTCTTTGCACGCTCGGGACCGAAGTACAGAAGGACCATTGGTGTGGATGGGTAACGTACTCCCAGGTCAAAGTTTAATGTTTTAAGCAAATTTATTCGATGAAATTCTTCCTACTGACAAAAATACTCAGAATAAACGAGGCATCCGGCCTTTTTCGTAGAAAAATATACTTTCCCTGCGTCTCCTTCGCTCTCGTTCATCCGCTTTACTCTCGTGCTTGTCGGGAAGTGACATTTTTAATACCAACCGGAAAAATCCTAGGGGCGACGTGCTGTCGCCTGGAGAGAAACTCTTTAAGGAAATTCGCTGCCGAGACGTATTATTTGCTTGCGTATTTAGCTTTCCGAGGAGGAAACATATGCAGCCATGATTGTCCTTCCTATTAAAGCTCCTCAAGAAATGATGAATAACTCGGTGCGCTATTCTTTTCCATCCCCATTTCGGACTCACCCTTCGAGTATTTAAAAAGCCATTCGATCCCTACTCTTTTTTCCATTAACGTTCTATTGCCACGATAGTTTCAGAGGGAAGTGACGTGCAAACACGCCAGGATCATTCCTTTTCACTGGCTCCGGCTGGTACCTATTATACCCTCTTATGCAGAACCACTCTTCGTCCTCGCGTCTCTACCGAATTTAATCGGCTTTTAAGCTTCATCAAGATGGTCTCCTGAATGCTTGTGAATGTTGGTCCTTCAAACGAGAACAAGCGGTACGAGGAAATCGTCGAAAAATTCGTCCCTCGTGTCGATGGGACCTTTATCGTATTTCATAGAAATCGGCTCACTCGTTATCCTCGATACACTCTCCAGCCATCATCCATGAATTCGTTCGCCCTGATGGAGGGATCCAACTTTTTCTTTCCTTTTCACCCTCGACAAAAATTTTACCCTTACTCGGTTAAGCCAACTTCAGTCAAACAAACCGAACTGTTACGTTCGCCAGCGAAGAACTGTCTATCATATTTAAGGGGCAAGATTCTTTCCTTTCCTCGACTTTACGAACTTCATTCATAATCCACCAGCCGTCAGTCCCGATATCTGCAATAGCGAGGTAAATAACCAAATGATCAACCGTGTTGCGCTCGATAGGTAGAACAACTTTTTTTTTTGTTTCGGCGCGAAAGTATCACATTTGTCTCGGGATCAGGATTTGTCATTCTTGTTTCTTTAACGAATGTAACTGATACACCAGAAATTTGAATACCTTTCAAAGTTTCCATACGCGTCTGATTTGGTAGGCTGATATTACGGCGTTCGATCTTGTAAAAGGATCCAGGAAGGAACACTTTTGAAATACATTGGAGTGCGCCAAACGATATCGAATCTACATACGCTTTCAGTTGCTCTCTGGGCTCGAATAGCCAAGTGGGTTAAGGGGGTGATAGTCCTTCTTTCTCAGTTTCCTTCTCGTGAGAAATAGCTGGACCGATGCGATAGGGTGACATTATATGTATATTTCGACCAGTTCCCTTCTAAAATCTTTTCGAAACATTTTCGGACATTTCAGGCGATTCTTTGACCGGGAATGGGAAGGCGGCTTGGTAAATGTTCGAACAGATAAATGTTAAGCGATGGAAAGTAGTAGCGAGACGGAGTGAAGAAGAAAAGACTAAAGAAAACTAAGAGAAACAAGGATGGGAAAGAAGGAGAGAGGAAAAGAGAAGAGCCGAGGTTGGATTCCTCGACGAAACTTTAGCAGTATCACAGAAAACAAATAAATTTATGGGTAAAGTTAAAAGTATTGCAAGCTCAGCAGTGCCGTGTGTTGCTGGGGGGACGGGGAGGGGGGCTTTTACTTTCCATTTTTTTTTCCCTTCTGTTTTTCCCTTTCGGATGGCAAATGGGGTTATTTACGGGCACGCGACATCAGGAAGTCTCGCTCCTGTTTGCCTTTTTTCTCCGTCTATTTTTTTTCCTTCTTCAACCCTTCTTCCTCTTCTGCATTATTTGACCGCCCACCCTACTCCCGCCGCTAATACTTTTCCCTCGATAACGAATTCCCTGGCGTTGCGCTGCGTCACTCTTTGTACTTTTCCCCTAATTTTCTCCTGTAAACGACGTAAAACTCTGTCAAATTGAAATCATGAGGGATTTCACGGAAGGGTTAATGTAAAAAAGAGAAATATAGAAAGAGAGGACTAATTAGCATGGTACGTTGAAATACCGGGCGAGACTTTCGCAGTGGTATACCTACTTTTGTCTATCCAGTGGAGAGGGACAAAAATGGCAAAACTCACCACCAAACTTCGATAGGAGCCTACTGCAGCTACTGGCAATTCTCACGCTCGAGCGGGGCTGTACGAAGCGAAAGGACTAATTATGTCGGGAGTAGCAGTACACGATTGTCGGTTGCGTGTTACTCGCTGAGCCCTCAAATCATTACTGACACGAAGCACGTTGCCGCGTACCACTGTTTCAGCGATAATAGCTCCTACGTTTATGAGAAAATTACAAAAGTACCGGCTCCCCGAAGGAACGGCAGTAATGGTAGCGCGAAGGGTAGTGTCACTTCGAAGTTTCTACCGGGCCCCGGTATTCTTTCGGGACACCGAAATAGTCAGACTCGCCGGAACAACGAATGACCCGAGTCAAATAAAAGGAAATAATCGAGTCAGTATATAAATTCTGGTATTTTCATGTCCCGTGAAAAGCATCCTGAAGCAGAATGGAGAAACGCATCCTGAGCTATACGGGACGGCTGGGAGTTACGAAGGAGCGCTAAGCAGGCGAGACGGTATCTGGCAGGTTGCCCGCTTGCAAGCTCAGCGTGTGCTCTCCAGATATAGCGAGTCCGATGGTGCCCGTAGCTTCCATATCCTCTGCTCCTCCAGGCAGAGGTGTGCACAGGAAAGGGGATGACTTTAAAGCTCCTCGGTTGGATTTAATAACGCGGCAAGATGTTGTGCGCGCACCATGGAGCACTGGCTACGCCCAGGCAACCAGCCAGTTACCAACCTGCCTGGTTTACCTTCAGGGTAAAACAGAAACGTCAGGGGTACCTTGGCGTGACGTAATTAGACAGTCCCACTCTTGCGTCCTACCTCCCCTTTAAGGCAGGCTAATTTCATTCTGGTTCTGCCACGATCAAGAATTATTCTTCACTTCAGTTCTTTATTCCGTTCAATAATAATTATTATTTTTCTGAAAGCAATACTTCGATTCTGTTGCGTAATTTAAAAAATCATTGAGGCACAAGGATATTCGCATATTCGGACTAACTTTGATATCGTGAAAATGGGATGGAAAAATCTTTCGTTGAAGACTCGTCCATATCGAAGCTTACGAATTCGTGAATTCACTCTTCTCTTGGGAAGAAGACCTTCCCCGAGACAAAGCAATCGGGTTGCGCGAATATCAGGGTCACCACCGTATCTCGATTAACCGGCGTTACCGAAGCTGTCAGGCGTCGGGAATCGATTCTACGTCGTGGTTACATTTACGAAACGATCCCATCAATTTACCGGTATTTCCCATGTTTCGTTTCATCTCTTGAGAGTAAATATGCAACGAGAGACTCGAGTAATCAAACAATCAAGTAAGTGAGGTAGTACCCGGTACGCTCGGTAACTAAACCGACGTGGAGAATCTAGTTTCAATAATATAGGGAGACTTAGAGAAGACCTCAGAGAATTGAATGCTAGCCTAGTGTGCTATCGGAGAAGAGCGCAGGCGCTCGTCTTTATTCTTAAAATCTCCAACCTGAACCAAGGCTTATATCCACTATATCCTTCACTACTCACTGGCGTCTCGTTGGTCCCATTATACGTTTCGACCGTGTAGCACGTAGCTCGTGTAGCTATAACGTTTTTTAAGGAAATTTATTTTTTACGACGAAGTCGATGCTAAAAATGACTGAAACGTATCCGGAAATACCTTCTGCTCCAACTGTAGCTTTGTTTGACGCTGATATAAGTTCCGTGGAGGCGAGGTCGAACCGAACGGGCGCTTTTCCTACTGTGACGATGATACCTTTTAAACCCGCCTTTACGAGAGGTTACGAGAGTAATATAAGGCACGATGATTCCGGTACGTTCCAGCGGACACATCGCGACTGTTTTGTACATGAAAATATTGCTGGCTAAAAGGATACGATCTATGTTTACGGGAACGCTCGCACCTATGCTATGTCCATATGTGCTTGTAGGAAACGCATACACCAAGAAACTGATACCCATCATCCGAGTGCCGTAATTTCTGGAATCGTATTCGACGGCAGGAATATCTTGCTATATTCTTGGTTCAATCCCATAGCCTGGCGCGCGATACTTGTCAGATTCTATTAACTTCCATGCTCGGAGGAACTGTCAATTTCTTCAACGTCCCGCGGGCGAACTTCGAATCGCTCCTAACTCTTGGATTACTTTTCTTACGTATAGATATGGTTTGTAGTATATAGTGTAATGTATCTTTTCTTAACTCGAATCCGATAGCGAAAAATTCTACAACGAACTATCTTCGAGAACCAACCTACGTTACCTTCGGCCGTCCACCCATCGTTCGTGCATCCGAAAGACAGGCGGGCGCCAGCCAATTCTTTTTTCACCGGGAACTGACGAGCCTATATGAACTGAGAGTTGGGGTGGAACAGGCCCAACTCCACCAAAACGAGAGCTCTGACGGAACCTATCAGATAATGCGATAACTTAACGGATCCTGTCGATTTTTGGGGACGCGTAAAATCGAGAAATGCAACTGAATGCACGAATGGTTACGGAAATGCACGGCCGCTCAGGCTGCTAGGTTTGAGGTAGAGAGGGTCGGAGTAAGAGTCAGGCAAATAGTGCGAGAGACAGAGAGCGACGAATCGAGAACGTAACAGAACGAATCTGAATTATCAAATCGAAATCCCTTCACCAATTAATAAATTGGGAGACTCACCGGAGCTGGTACAGCTAATCCGTGGAGGCCGAGAACTGTATCCCAAGGACACTCTGGTGGACACTGCACTAAAGCACTGCACTACACCTCCGGAACACTCACAGGAATTCATAGAATTGCCTGGATATCGCGAGAACAACGCGGGAACTGTACGAATCGAGAACTTGCTATACCGTAGCGAAACACGGCAAGAAAAACTATCAACCGATAGCACGGGAGCGCGAATCAGTTTGACACCTCGGTCGGTGCTCCGACACGGACTGCTTTGACAATAGCCAAATTTGAGAACTACAATCATTCTGATTGGTCGAGAGCCTTATAACCGATAACTCTTCCATTTCTGTCGAGTCGTCCCTTTAAACCAAATTGAGAGCGTTTTAGCGGATAGGTAGGTCATTTTGAAAATCCTCCACGGCCGCTTCCCGAGAGCATCGGGCGACAGCTGGGCGCCCCATCTTTAACTCGGTCAGGGGGTCCTTCTCTACCCTTAACCGTATCAAAACCATAACTCCGCCCCATCTCCAGCGGGGCGCCGATATCTCACCCGGGCTCTTCCTGGTCCGTGGAGACGTCTCCGTCGGGTACTCTCCTCTACCGGGCAACTCGGTACGTCGAGACTATCTCCCCACGTCAGATTCGAGCACCTCGACCTCAACTAACCCGTAACGAAATCTTCCGAGAGCGTAACTATACGAATCAACCCGAGAGCGTAATTTCTGAGCAGGGTGGCGACCTGAAGGGAACCAAAAATCGAGAACGTTATCTGTATCGGTAGCTGGAGTCGCCTTGTGACCGTGAATCGAAAATGACGTCACAATAGATATAGGAACGTTGGTCTCTGGAAACTTGACGATCCTGTCGTCTTCCTGAAGACATGTATGACTGTTCGTCCATGTACCTGCGGATCTCTAGCGGCTCTTTTATCATGTACTTATGTCTGAGGAGACCAATAAATAAATTCGTCCTGAAAGCCTGAGAGATTCCTGCGGCCGTTGGAAATGGAGAGCCTGTTTGTCTCGAGGAGGTGGAATGCCCGGAGGAATGTAAAGAATGTTACAGATCCGAGCTAAGGTAAAAATTCAAGAGAAGAGGGTTAAATAAAAGCCTCGTGATGCTTCCTGAGAGTTTTGAACATTTGGATTTTCTTTGGGGAAAAAAAAAAGAATTAAGACTTTATCTTGGGAGCCACTAATATTCACATCTCACTCGGCTGAGCGAGCCGAGTTATGAGAACAAATTTAATATCGCTGTATTACGGGGAGTCCTGCCTCTTTCCTTTTTTGTTACCATATTAATTAATGGATATACCATGGCACGCTTAGCAAACGGTTCATTAAAAACAAAATCCGCGTTCAGCTTGCAAGCATTACTTCATTTATGGTTTATTCACCTCCGTTGCGGAGTTCAAATAGCTTTTTTTTTCATGTAAGAATGGAAAAGTCTAATAAAAATGATTAGAAAGAAAATACTAATTGAGTCACGAAATCGCGATCGATCCTTTCTCCTATTCATGTCAGAATACAATTTTCCGAATATTCATATTTCAAGTCCAATTAGAATCACAGCGAACGAGAATCGTCAAGTATCCCAAATGACGTTTTTGTTAATATCTAAAGGGAGCAATCGAGAAAGTATTTTAAGCATGGAAATGTGTCTTGCCCTAAGCCGCGAGCAAAGTGCGGCAGTAATAAAGATGGCGTGATGTCGGGCAATAGCGATTTGAGTTAGAGCCAAGGGAGCAGCCACGGACAATCCCTACCCCGTTAGTTGAGGCCAATCTTGTAACCAAGTATACGAAATTTCAAGGTATTATTGTGGCAGTGCAGATTACGGAGAGTTCAGGATTTTTCTAGCGTTTAAGAAATTTGCAAAAATGACATTGAAATATTTTTCCTAACGTGTAGGTAGGATCTCTTGGGAAGAGCCATCGCAGTAGTGTATATACGTATGAAAGTTACCGAGAACGTGATTAATTTCCTTACACGTTAAAAATCACCACGGAAGCACCACAGCCCTCTAGTAAAATGGAGTTTTATGGGATTCAACCGCTGAACCTGCGATGGTTTCAGGACGAAACAGCGGTTTTAACCTGTCCTTTAAATCAGGGGATTAAAGTACGCGAATGCAATCTAGGAAGTGAAAAGCGAACGTGTACGGTTGCGAGCGTCGCACGGTTGGATTAAAACTTCAAAAAATAACTCGAGACACGTAGAGCACTGTTGAGCTGGCAATATATTCGCAAGCTCTTATCACGAGTTCGCGTACAATTGGAATTGCAATTAAAAACAATACAACTATTGGAAACGACACACTGAGGACTTCCGGGTATCCTGATTCCCGTGTTATGTCAAAGACAATACCGTTTCCCCGCCTGCAAAGGACAGTGTCTCGCAATATCCTCATGAACACAAGAGGAAGCCCGTTGCATTTCGCTGGCGCGCTTCTGTCATATGGATCGCAGGGTAATGCTCTGTTCTGGGTATGGAATGGGCTGTGTTCAGCCTTGCGCGTACACGGCCCAAATCGCCAGCTAAGTGTTACGTCTCTCGAAGAATATGAAAGGGAGGAAGAGACTGCGAGGATAATCGGTACCAGGTTCACGTACTGCGTTCATCGGGTCCAGGTGGCGACCACCCAGAAACATTCTCGCCAAGATAATCTCACTGCGTTCGAGTAAGTTGTTTTAAAGTTTGGTAAAGACGGGAGAGACCCTTTTTCGCTTTGGGAGTTTTGTCGCGGTAGCAGCCATGTTAGACCAACGTCATACCGGGTCGTGCCAATTTCCTGCGGACGAGTAGACTCTCGAGCAACCCCTAGGAGCATCGCGACCACTTCTTTCTCCCTGGCTTCATCTCCTGCCCCCTCCTGCTGCTCCTCCTCGACTTCGACTTCTTCTTCTTCTTCTTCTTCTTCTTCTTGTCTCTTACGAGTGTGAAAGACACCTCGGGAGAATCGCTAGGGACTTAAATTCTCATCCACGTTTTTATGAGAAACCTGTACCCGGAAAAATTCTAGCCTTTCCTTTGAAAGTCAATGGCCCTCCTTAGGCGTTTCCTCCATAGCTCTGTATTATGTCTTCCAATTTTTCATTGTCGACCCAATTGCGCCCAAGCGTCCTCCTGGCTTCGTTCGAATGACAATCCTCTTGTTAGGTTATTTCATTTACGCCCATTGCATTTGAATATTGGTCCGAGTGATTCTTTCAGGTATAGCATGCTATTACGAGTTTAACGGCCTCGTAAATTTTCAATGGGTTAGAGAGCAGCTCTGTGCCGCATGGAGAGTAACGTTACAGGAGCAACGGAGAGAGAGAGAGAGAGAGAGAGAGAGACGTATGGATAGAAGCAGAGAGCGACAAAGCAGTATGCATGAATATTTCAAATTTGTAAACAAAAAAAGAAGGAAAAAGCTTTACTACTTTTACGAGTGCGAAATGAAATATGAGGGGAGCGCGTAGGAGCGTGCTAGGCCTAGGTTATGCTCTCACCAATCACATTTTACGCGTTAATAAAGGTCGAAGCCATTTCATTCGAGTCATTACTTCTTGGTAACGACTTCGCCTACTTTTGCGGTTCTACATTTCTCTATTTCCCTTATATAGTCCTTTTAAAATTCTTCATGCACACCCTGTCCTCGAATCTTCATTTTGCTGCTCATCCGCGAGGCAATAAACGTGCGCTATTCAATATCTCGTTTAATGTCAATCGATCGTACGTAATTACACGTTCGATTGCATTGCCCCATTTACTCCTTCGTCGTTTGCTCTGTATAGCATTTTCCCAATCTCTTCTCAATGACGAAATGAGTGGAACGTGTGTCGCGAGGGATGACCAGATCGGGAATGGCTTCAACCCTTGGATACGTAGCTAACTGAGTGGTAGGGAAGCAGAGGCATTTTCAGGGCACTCCTTTTTGCCCTTGTTGAAAATTATCCAGCATCCATCCATCCACCGTTCAGACACCTCAGGACTGCAACTTAAGGACTCTTCTCGAAAAGTGGCTTCTTATTTCACAGAGGCAGATTCGAGTGGGAGACATGCATAGAATTTTCGTCCCCTTACTCGTCGTACTTTTACTCGTTGGCTTCTCTGTGCTAATGCCGCCCTTAAATTCTACAGGCGCGTTACATTCTATCCTACCTTTGAGAACGACCAAACAAATATAAGTATAAGATATTGAAGTAAAGATATTTATATTTTTAACGATTCCATGTGAAACCTTCGAGAAGGTCTTTAAGTACTTTTGGACAAAAAATTGTAAAAAAGAAGTTGAATAGGCATTGAAAACTTTTTGAAATCAAGTAATCGGGAAAAGATTGGTACGGGTTTTTCTTCAGAAGAAAGTCTCTTTGAACAACTAAAGCAATTAAGGGAGATGCAAAAAAAGAAAAAAAAATGTCGAGATGATTTTTTTTAAGAGAAATTGCAACACAGTAAGTGTGCTCATGTACGCGTGAGCCTAAAGCGACGTGAATACAATTACGAATGAGTAAGTGAATTGACGAAGGAATGAAAATATTTGCCGAGAGTTTGCTTCTCCGAAGTTTGGAATACGCCTCAGAAACCATCCAACCTTGCAAACATGATTTGATATATTGACTTATCCAAAATCATTTGACTATTTCTATTAAAGTGCAAGTTGATATTAGCTTGTAGACTTCTTTCGACATTTTTCAAGCATTTTTAGATTTGCTCGCTAAAGTCGAACAAACGGTAACGTTCGAAAGTCTCATATTTCACCTCTTGATCATATAGTATAGCAAATAGCTAATATGAATGAAAGCTCGATAACCATGTAAAGAATTAAAGTAAGAACCTTAGGGTCGGTATCGACGAAAGGAGAACATTTGAATTTGGTATCGGGGGAAAGTGGAGGCAGTCGGTAAGAACGTGCCTGGAGGAAAATCCTTTGGCTGTACAGGTATCTTCCGTAAATACAATAAAAATAGAAAGAAGAAGTGTATTCGTAGTTACATCGTTTCTGTTTCTTTCCACAAGAATTATTTCCTCGGCAAATTCTATTTTTGTTAATTCCTCACTGAAACATATCCACTGCTTAAACAGTTGCTTTCAATGGCTGATAACTCAATTTATCCTGATGTTGTAAAACTTTTGCACAGCAACGATAAACCTTTGGAGGGCTAGCGAGTAATTTTGTCTAATCGGTCTTAATGGTAGAAATTGTAACTGGGAGGCTGGGAGGATTCCTGGTCAGCGGTCCCTGCTGTAAGCCGCGCGCTAATTATGAAATCTGTCCGAGAGCTGGGCTGGCACGTCATGCTATACACAGCCGGTCAGAAATCCTATCTAGACTCTGACTGGAAATCTGAGGCAGATCCTGATCGGGTTAGCCTGGAAGAATAGTCCCCCCTTGACCATGGCTGTTAGACTCCGCATGATTAGTGCCATGAGAATATAGGCAAATTATACATGTCATGAGGTACCAGTAATTGTATGTGGCATGTGCATTTGAGAGGTGTACTTTAGCTTCAAGTTGACTGTTGCACGTCCTAGAACCTGACGAACGTACTTTTTCGATTAAGTTATAGGCCGGTTTGCCCGACTTCGGATCACCGGGTTATCAGTTAGGGTTGCCTATCTATAAGAGCACCCGGTTATTCAGGTCTAGCCGCTATCCGGGAACAGGGAACGCCTGGATCAATTCATACGGAGGTTTGAAAATCGATATAGGAAATAACTTGTTGTCAATGAGCGTTTCGCATTAACGTCAGACATCGTCTTCGAGACGGTGCTACGTCGTGCGGCGTCTTCCGTCTAGGTCGACCCGGAGAGTTTTCCATACTTATCGACTAATAGATACGTCGTGTAAAGACCAAAAGAGAAACTCACCGACGACGTTAAGATGTACAAAATGGCTCATGTGAGGAGTCGTGGAGACCTGACACTCGTATATCCCACTGTCCCGATGCTGTGGATACTTTATTTGCAGTAACCAATCGTCCGAATGAACCTGATGAATGGCCCGAAACCGTTGATCGCTGGTGTAGGTGTAACGGCCGATAGTCAGCAGGTGAACGTCTCTGTGCCTAACCCAGGACACTTGCAAGGTCATCTGGGAAAAAAGAAATAGAACAAGAGAAAAAGTAAAATTAATCGAACAAGACAGGGGGAGTATGTGTTCTCCGGAGATAATTGAAAAATATACATATAACTCCAAGAGAAATCGAAAGACGGCCATCCTTGCCACCAGATTCATAGAGGGATAAAGGGTTGCGTCCCGTGTAAAGTATAATCCAGCGTGCGCCTCTCGGCGTCCCTTGCCGAGGAATTAATAGGGTTGCTTTGCATATTATCCAAAAGTTAGTGTGCTAGGAACTACGTAGAAACGAAACCGAGCCTCCAGCGTGATAATTATAACGGGTGGGTTAGCAGCGTGTAAACATTCGTCCACTTTATAAACCTTCCCCGCGTTATATTAAAACCCATAGACTCTCTGTACCGTTATCTGGAATAGTTTACTGCGAATGTAATATGTCAGTAAAATATTCCAGGAGATCTCTCTCTCTCTCTCTCGAGAGAGAGAGAGAGACGCAGCATCCGATTTGATCTCGCGAGAGAGCCGAAGTATATGAGGCAGGATCAAAAGGACAGAGAAAAAGAGTAGGCAGATGACCTACACGAAATCGGTGAACGATAAAGTTTACGATAAGATTTTACGAGCGTCGAGTAATTCGCTAGAGCAGAGACAATCGACGCTCGGGAAAATAAACTACCTAGGTGCATATATGTATACGTACGCCCGTCACTTGTCTCCATAAAATTGTCCTTTCTGTTTTATTGGTTCGATTCAGTGACGTCGTCACGAGTAGCATCTGATCTGGGGATTGCTTGGGGATTCGTCATTCCACTAACTAATAGTGGTCGGAATTTAAGTGGCCACAAACGTCATCTGGCGCGCGAGGGCTGCGTCAAGAAGAGGACAAGCTGTCGAGTTGGCCAATCGAGGAAATGGGGGGAATTCATGGGATTACGAATTCATGACTCTTGGGTACACCGGGTCGAAGATTTTGGGATTCTTGACGGAAGTAAATGGCAGGTCGTACATCAGCACACTCCCGTTCGGATTCGTCTCTTCGCTTTGCTCTCTTTCTCTCTTTAGCTTCGTCTCTCTTCGAAGGACACTCCGAGTTGGATAAGGATGCACCTTGTCATTGCGAGCACCGACTATCTCCGACCGCTGTGTATCCTGTTAGAGTATCGTTAACGGAGTCGAACAACTGATACTGCTATCGGCTACAGTAGTGGAGGTGGTGGTGCTGCAAGTACGAAAGCTCTTCCGCTGTAGGAGCAGTCGGGGATAGATTCCGTTGGTTGTGCCAGGTTGTAGCAGATTCCGTACACAGCATATTATATCTCTGGCCGGTTATGTTTCCATAATTTATGATATGCACGCTATGTAAACTGCCATAGTTGCTGGGCGAAGGTTTCCACCCTGGTGTCTCGCTTCCTCGCCTCACTATGGCTTCTCTACCCCGTATACTCTTTGCATGGCAATATGTTGTCCTATGCAAATGATTTATGAGAATCCTGTCACGTTCTAGGTGCATGCGGGATCCTTGTCAATGCTTTACGCACACATCTTGTCCTGCTTGAAAATCGTTTCTTTCGTGATCTGTAACTTCCGACTCGGTTCGATTGATTTAGAAGCAGGATTTCTATTGTCAATAACTCAACAACCTGAGCAGCCCGATTCTCGCTATAAGCGAGAGGGCCTTCGATAATGCAAAAATAGTGTTCATCGAAGGAAATATATGAAAGTTCGATCAATCCTAATTAGGTACCCAGCATCCGAATCTAATTCGCGAGTTACTCTCCGCTACTTTCGTGAGAGGACTGTCCATCTTGTAACGTCAGGGTAACCCACGGGGTCAGTGAGAGAGTATTTTTCTTCCCTTGGGATCTCGCCCAATCTCATCCCCAATGAAACTCCCTTCCGCTATTCTGCCCTTCTTGGTCCATGCGCCATTCCTTGGTAGCTACAGTCACTCACCTATATTCACCAATTTGTTTTAAATCCCTTCATGTTTTTCTTTTACAGGGAGCTTCACTCGATCGACATGTATAGCTACTATACCCCCCTTGGTGTTTGAACCATTAGGGTATTGTTGATCCTCTCATGGTTCCCTCGTTCCCCGATAATTACAGCTGTACTCCAGAAGAGATTTCATGCTTGAATAATCGAAGCCTAACGCGAGCTTGCGGTACCTACCACCAGGGGCAAACCCCTATCGTATTAAGCGCATCTACGTAGCTTTGTGCCCTGAGCAACCGTGATGTTCGATGCACGTGAAACGTTTAAGGTGGCCAAACCAGAACTGAGATTTCACTATCAGTCCTAATGTATGGAATATTAGTGGAACTTAATTTAAGAAAAAGCGAATCTAAAAAGCAACCTGTTGCTTATTAATTGCTTGGTTTGATGGTATTTTCAAAATTATTTTCTTGTTCAGCTTTACGTCTATGACCGTTTGACAAAATAGGTGGGATAGAATTTTCGAGACGAAGCTTGGCCGACGTATCATACTCCAGGGTTATCAAGTCTCTCTGGTGAGTAATGCTTTTTTTTTAATATGTAGGCTTTTATCTATAGGACAGTCCCTCGAGCTGTCCTCTCGTCAAATTCAGCGGATGTTTTGTAATTTCTCGAGTGAGAAATCGATGTTCCGATAATCAGATAAAGCTTCGTACCTATAGTGCGAGAGTCCTCCGGGTGAATAACGGAAAAGTAGAAGGGACAGAATATAGGTTTACGATTTGTACGTATACAGGTATACTCAGTCTCAATGATTGCAACTACGTCTGTCTGGAACTATTGCAATAGTTCTTCTCCTGGTAAATTTGTCTCTCCGATTCTTCATGGTTCGCCCGACAATCTGCTTTAGACGTTGCAATGCCTTTTCCTGCTCGATACGTTCGAAGCTTCAGGTTTCAACTTTTTCCACGTACCAGCTTGTTACACCATTGAATGGAACAGTCTCTACCGATCAAAGTCTGTAGGGCCGTAAATGGGTTGTTAATATCCCGAAGAGTTTACTGATTTCTTGATTTTTAGTGTTCTCAACGAAATGTCAAAATTCCGTCAGCGTCAAGTATGAATAAACTTTAAGGCAGCTGTGAAAAAGCAAGCTATTCAATGTTCAGGATTTTAGCTTGACCAGTGAGACTAGAAGGTTCACACGGCCTATTACGACAGAAAGCACATTTTTGAAGACAAATTCGTAAAAAAATATGTTTGGCTCTAATAGAATGACGCAGTGTCGAAAAAACTCCCGCCGACTGCCACAGAATAACTTGGAGCATGGAATTATTAAGGTAATATTTGAGAGACCTTTGAGAGACGTTTCATTGACCCCCGCAGCAATTAACAAACTGATGGGTGAGCGAGGATTGAATCCAGATTAATTAGAAACGTCCTAAAAATTTGCGCTAGCAGTTTTTTTTTACAACAATTTTTAACGAACAATAATTAACGAATGGTCGCCGAGTTACGTGAGAAGCGTTACAGGCAGTTCAGTATTTTCGAACTGAAAGTTGAATAACGTTCAAACCGGTCTAGGCGTGCCCTGGCAAAATATGAAAAGTGAAAAAAAAAACCAAATTGAAGAAAACCCCAAAGCCTGCGATGAAAAACACACGTTCCTTCGAAAATAACCGTCCAGTCACTAGGAGACAGAAACTGCAAGGAAATTGTAAAAGAGAGCCTGCGATGTTAATACGGTAAGAAAGGTGTGAAGCAGTAAAAGCTCATAAAATAACTGGAAAAATAAATATCAAAATTGAAATTCAGCTCATCGTCACGAATGATTGCGTCCGTGCATACGCAATGAGGAATCGCGGAGCCGTAAACGCTATGCAATAGATTGAATGAGTCTCTAATGAAGCTTAGCTGTTTATACACGTAATTTATGAATTTTAATTATGTGGTTAATGCCCATCAGGTGAGAAACCGCCTGGCATTGCATTCATTATTATTGACTGGCAATGTAATTCCTGTAGCATGAAAATACATTCGATCGGGTACTCGAGCAGCCTCATGCATTTAATACTGTCGCTAATGACTGCTGTTTAATTAAAGATCACTACTTAAGCAGCATTGCGTGTAGCACCGGACTCGGTAATCTTTTCGATGAGTTCAGATGTCCCAGGTGGATGTTAAAAATTTCTTTCTTCGTTATGCACAGATGAAGAATCTTGGATAATTTATCTTTGTAAAAATGTGCCATAGAATTCTGACTCGACAATACGCAAAGCGTCGAGCGGCATAAGGACGTAAAAATGTGTCGATTATTTGAGGTCCATATAAAATAGCAAACTGTAGAGTGCACTGTTAACAGAGTGCTTGCATGTCACGGTCTAGTTTGTCTAGCCGAGGCTATCGGTTAACCATTCGTCTTCATGCTGCACTTTGCTGCAGTCTTTTATAGCCCGTTCTATACTTCTACGGCGAGACTTTTCCTGTTTATTCCACGAGAGAAACTCAGCGCGTCTTGTACGTTCTGTTTTACTTTATTTTATTTTATTTTTTTTTTGAACAATTTTGAGAACGCGAAACACCCAGGGAATCTCTAGGAATCTATGGAACAAGCTATTCCGAGAGTGAAACTTCGTGGTGGCTCTTGTGGTGGCTTGGCGAACCCCGAAATTTCCATGAAGTGTCGAAAGAGTAGCGAACGTTATAGGCGTGGGGTGCGTGAGAATGAACGATGAAAAAAAGTAGTGGAATGGTCAGGAGAACTGTGGAACGAGAGGAGCGTGACTAGGCTTGATGAAAAATTACTGAGCCGTAATTACTGGTCAGAAGTCGCGAAGGGTTTCCCAGGGCTTGAGCGATATCGTCTATCTGGAATGAAACGTGTCCAATAGGAAGAAGGAGACTGCAGCTCGACATTTTGCCCTGCTTCGGTCGTTCTTGATGTTTAATGAATTTTTTCCGGGTAACGGGCACGGAATTGACAAATTACCGAGGCAGAGTAAATAGGGAAACGCCAAGAGTAAAAAAAAAAGGAAATATGGCAAAGATGAGGATGAGAGGGACGAGGGGTATGAAAAGAGGCGAGGAAATGTCAGGAAAGAAAGAAGAAAAATAAATAGGATGAAAATCTATTGAGAAGCATTCGACCGCGCCCATTCAGTGACACAATTTGCGTTTACGTTGATTCAATGAAACTGTCTCTGTCGTAGTTAATTATAATTTCAAGAAATAAGCAATTGGATCTTCAATCCTGATTAAAAAGTCTGACTTTCGTCCCTCGCGAAAGTCTCTGTAAATATAAGGGGGGATTGGGATTGGTTCCCACGGTTCATTTTCTTATTTCCTCTTTCCTTAAATACAAAAGCATCGTTTTGTCTCACCATGTGCATCAGCTTTAAAGGGTCAGCGTAGTACTGTATAAAACGATATTCCAATAGCCGTTTGGTATTCAGTACTACTTTCCTTTGCGCTCGTTTCGAAGATTTTCAGGTTGCACTGGAATAGAGTAAGCTGCTAGATATAGGTTAGGCAGGTATGCGATAAAGTAGCCGCGCGTAGGAGGTATAAATTAAATCGATGAGAGATTTTTTGCAGTTCGATTTTTTTTTTTTGACTGGCAGTGAATTAGTCAGTTCTTTGTATGTGGGAAACCATGCAAAAGAACCATCGAGACCTGCAGTAATTAATCGATTCAAGTTAATTCAGCTGTCCGTAACAGGGTGCAGCGTGCGCTTTCAAGATATTCTAATGATATTATAATGGTGCGAGGTTAAAAGGAATATTATCCCCATTATCGTTATCAAATTTTCAATGTAATTACGTCGGAAACGGCGTGGCGACATTATTGTCTCCCTAAAGTATGTACAAGAGACTTGACGATAATTTCAGATTAATTTGAAAGACTGAAGCAAGTAGTGGTGACGAAGCGAAATTCAAAATCCCATGTCGGCAAAGCATCTCGAGGCGTCACCTCAGGAAGGCTTTGGCAATATGCTTTGGAGAATACAAAATAGTACACTAAAGTTTAGACGTGAATTTCTTAAAGTACCTGTACCCGGGAGTCGCGGGACTCTAAGGGCACTAGGCTTAATGTGGCATTTGAACCGAGACTCGAAGGCCGCAAGTTGAAGGCTGTTCCTGAAAATGTCTTAAACTTTTTTCCTTACAAGATTCAACTGTAATCAATATTGCTTTGCCTAAAATCAAAGATATTTGAGATATTAAGAATCGCCGAATTATGCAAGGCTACGCGAAGGTATAAAATCTTTCGTGCTTTAGACCATTTCCGCAGCACTGCGCGTCATAAATACTTGTAACCCTGAACTTGAAATTGGAAGTTCCCGTGAATATTTGATCGATACAAAATTGTGTCTGCGTTGTTATTATTTGCTGGAATAACAGCAAATACAAGCAAGTATTAACAGTATTATGATTATTCCATGAATATTAGATTTTCATTCACCTACACAAAGGAGCGATCTCACTCAAAGTAATGAAGTTCCATATGACCATCATTTTTGGGAACCAAATTACATAATTCGTAAGGTTTTTCTTCCCCAAATTACTTGGCACGTTTACCGCATGATCGATGATTCCATTTGCCATGTGGAAAGTGGGCCGCATCCGGAAAGTCATGTACTTGGCAGCCTATACTACGCCACTGTTTTCTATCTATTCGTAAGAGAGCGTGCAATATACTTACAAATTTCCAAGAAGTCTCTTGTCTCATCTCCACTCAATTAAATGTATAATCTATACAGAAAGAGACTGTGCGACCCTTAATTTCATCAGATTTTAATTTCGAAGCCCCTTTGAAAAACTTTGCCTCTGGTTCGTATCGTACATCACCTCTTTTCTACATAATTCCTGTAATAATCGAATTCTATTTATACCAATTCCGCGTGTATTTTTAGTAGCCAGAAGCGAAAGCCAATGTGAAGCGACGTGACCTTTGACGTCAGAATGCTATACATACGCTATAATGGCCTACTTTTTTTTTCTACATATAATAAATATGAGTATACATATTTGAAAAGCAACATCCAATTTTACTTAGCAAATACAAAAGAAAAGTATCCAAACATAAAAATAAAAATGACTGTCAGGTCGGGCACGAATGGAACAGCTCTATATTAAATGAAATTGAGAAATGACGAGGTTAGGGCTGATTTTAATTACATAACCATGATTAATATCCTGAAGCGTGCTTACGATAATACCACAATACTTATTCGCGGAGAAGCATCGTTGCATTTGCTAAAGAATTTCGCCTTGAGCATTCTTATACTAAAACTTGAGTATTAAATCCTGCCCACTTGGACCGCGTCTCCCAGAACGATAAAGACGAGCCATTCCTGGCAGTATCCCAGGATGCTGCATCCTAAGTTGTAATAAATTCGTCACCTTCGTCGGATCGCGCGCGTCGCTTCCTGCCACGAGAAATCCCTTTCCTTGTTTTTCCTATTTATAGGTGAAAAGGATGTTTACCTATTCGCGTAAGGAATGAGTCATGAATCTTCGCACGCCTGTGTCATCTGCCTACGAGAGATGTAGGAATGCACAGAAAATGTACAGTCGGTGCACAAAGGATGCATCGATCTCCCAATGGAATGTTATTCAGTAAAAACTGCATGTTTATGGAAACGAATGAAATTGTGTAATACGATCGATCGAGCACGCGTCGCATTATTTAAATACTCGAGTCAAGTACTATTTGGCCCTTTGTGGGGGTAAACACAGATCACAGAAAAATGGAGAGCCAGGCAATTTCGCAAGGGGTTCGCAAGGGGGTGGTGGCTCTTGTGGTGGTTTTTTCCTTTGACCCCCTTTCTTCTCATTCGCCACGAGAATCTAGCGGCCAACGTTACGTGTTCCGTCTCTTTTCTTTACCTTCGTGTCACGATTCTCCAGCGCAACCATTAAGGAGAACATATGGCTACCTCGTGCATCACGTTTCTTTAAGCTCTTTAAGCGGCACCTCCGTGCGTCTGACCTCCGTGGGCTGAAGCTTTAGTACATTTCCTGAGCTTTTAACGAGAACCTCATGAAAGGACGTTGGGTACCGCGAGAGTCGTATTGTTGCCATTTAAATTCCACGTCCATGCTCATTGTCCATGAGTCCGTGCGTGTGCATTAATGTCATAACGACGTTCCACTTAAAGATTTTAACCACCGGTGGCTACTATAATAATTTTCATGTTCCTCTCGTCGTTCCTTCTGCTCTCGCCTACCAATTTTTCTTGCCACGGTTTTCTAACGGAATTTCCTGGCTAAGTGGGTTCAACCGGTGTTCCTTTAAAGGAGGATTCTCTCGGCAAGAAGTCCTTACAGTCTTGTAGCAGCAATTCGGTGGAATCTTGTTCACCCTTTTACTCTTCGTTGAAGACAAAGCTAACGTAGGAGGAAAATGAGAAGATGCCAGGGCAAAAGCTTAGGAGAGAGCAAAGAGGAGGAACCGAAAAGATCAAGGAGTCGGCTAATTGTAACGTAGAAAAGCTTCCCAAAGCCGTATTGGCTCGTTTGAACATAAGCCAATCGTTCGTTCTCGGAATTTCCTTTCTGTCCTTTGTCCCTTTTCTCTTTTCTCTTTTCCATCTCTTGGCTTTCTCGTTAAACACACACACACACACACACATTACTGCGTGTGTGGCAAGACAGCCTAGACGTATAAAATCCAGCGTCGAGAGATTGCAGAATTTGATTTAACACCACGGCCAGAGTAAGAGTGCTGAAATGGCATCAGGATCCAACTACAGATGCGGAAATAGCTCTCTTGTGTGCAATATGACCCAAAGGATTATCCGGAAGTCCCTTTTCGGCGACGGACGTCAAAGTCCATCCTACCTTCGACTGAATGGTGCATCAGGCAGAATGAATGGTCCGGTTTGTCTGTCAAAATATTCTATGCCACCTATAGATGCTTTTTCGACGAGGACCTAGGGAAGACATCCTGTATGGGTATGATCCGGTAATCCGGCTCTTCTCAATGAAAAGGGATCGTTGTAAAGTTGCGTTCTTGCTCTCTCTCTCTCTCTCTCTCTCTCGTTTTTGTTTGAGAAATCGGAGCATTATGGGGTCGTAGCGAGGAATAATAACGAGGCTTTTGCGCTTGAAGGGTCGGACGTCTTCCGTCGATGAAGTTTGTTAGCATCCATGGATTTTGATAGCAACCTGCTTCGGCATCTAACCTACCAATCTACTTTGAGCCTTCATCCGTTTTCTCATCTTATTAAACGCCTGCCTTATCCTCGTGCTATTCCCCTATTCTGCGATATTCCACTATCCCTCTTATATATACTCACCTACACAGATTCAGCTGACTGCGTGGCCCTATAACCTGTCTTTGCAATTTTCACAAAAAATATTCGATGAATTTTCAAACGGCTTTTAACGAGACGATACCCCTGGGCACATCCTCGATATTCCCCTTTGACAGAGATTGCAAGAATTTACCTCTTCCAACCTGATCTTTCACAACCATAGTTTCTTTCCTTCTCATCAAAAAATAACCAAATTCCATTCCAAAGCTTCAGAGTTTCGAGCCTGGTCCACAAAGGGAATTCGACGGACGATTTGGCTTTAGAGGCTACAGGGAGTTTCAATATGCAACAGTCACGTTCGAAATTGAATCAGTTAATCCGGCCGAAGGAAGTTTTCCAATAAAATTCCAAATTATACACAAGGATAATCAACCGATATTTTGAATTTTATTACAGGAGGCGAGAAGTCCTCTGTCCACAGGACCTACAGGATAGGTAAGCTAGATAGCTTAGTGGTCGAAGCATTTTTACAGCAAGCGGAAGACCCAGGTTCGAGTACCAATCCAGTTCACTTATCTTTCCTTGGACCTTACACTATTTCGAAATCCCATTACAGTCTAATACAAGTATCCAATGTAGCTACTGTTGCCAAACTGAAGCGTGCGTTTTCATAGGAACATATGTATATCCAAGTATATACGTAACGTATACAATGGCGAAACGAATGATCCTGTTTCGAGCTCGATACTAGCAACGCTCAATTCTCGGAAAACACCATGTTCCGATTGTCCCATCTACATCGTACGTGGGTTGTGCGTTACTGGAAACCCTTGTATATTTATTCGTGAATATTCCTAGGACACGTGTGCATAAACAAGGTTATCCGATCTACCGTACAGAACGACCTGGGAGCCCACCTATCGAGTGGGGTTTTCTTTTTCCAAATAGTTTATACAACTTTACGGGACATCCTAATACCACCTAAAACAAATTTAAAAGTTTCCAAAATCTTAGGCTGTTGTCAATGTATGCTTCTATGTGCACGGAAACCATAATTGCCTATTCGAGATGATTGACGTTCTATGTTCCTCACAAGAAATGTATAAGCTTACTTGAAGCACTAAAAAAAAACGCTACTACCGAGATCGTTTATTTTCTTATAAAATTTCTCCTGTACACCATGCATGCTGAGCTTCGAGTTTTATGGATCTTACATTCTCCTCTGACTCTACTTGCAGCTGTATGTGCAAGTAGTATGTGTAATGCACATACGAAGTGCATTGTATCTTGCATACGGTAATAATTTAACTTTGACTGCATTCTCATGCTCAGTTGATTTTATCGAAAATTGAATTCAGATGAAATCCTTGGCGATTCCATAAAGAAAAAGTCAGTCGACGCATGGCACAGTCCTTTATGGCACAGCTGTAGGATCCTGCTCTATCAAAGCTAGCAGTCGAATAGGGCTTTCGTGAAAATCGAGAAATCTCCGATTTGCATGTAGTTACCGAAAGTACTGTCAGAGGTGTTGTTTCCGAATAATAAACTATAATTGCGAATGCTGGCTAGCCGGGACTCTTACGATTACACTGACTGTGGATTAACCGTAGTAAAAGCTTATACGGCAGATCCAGTAGCAACGCTGCTAGCAATGGTAGCAATAGTATCAACGGTACCTGTTTACCGTACGCTATCGCTGGAAGTAATTTCAAAGGTAAAACAGAATGGTTAGTCTGCCGTCTCGGGTGCTTGGAAATCTTTCCCGAGTGAATAAACGGGACGATCAAACGTATTTCGAAAGTAGCTGAACAATCACACGATCTAAAGAACAGTCTGCGTGTAGCGTAGGCAACTTTGAAAATTGGTCATGGTATCCGTACTGGCATTAGTATTTCGGTGAATGATCCTCGAAATACATAAAAGTTAGGGATGAGAATAAGGGAGGTTTTTATCCAAAGAGAAGAATAGAGAGAAAAGGGTAGAAAGGACAGAAGAACGTAGAGGCGAAAAGACGATGGTCGGAGGTAGCTGCAGGACTTTTGAAACAATGAGAGCCCTAATCATTCACGATCGTGTAGCATCAGTTAACGGATGAGAAACCTGGGGTGGTTGTTCGTTGAGAGTATCTGCAAGACAGACGTGCGCATTAACGCCTTCAACCCTTAGCAGGGCAGTGACTCTCGTTCGTAGGAGCTCTGACGAGTAAGCTCGGCGCGAAAGCATCGCTGTCTTTTTTAAGAGGATAAGGTCACCTGGGAAATGCGTTCCTGCGAAGATCGTTTGGTAGGGTAAAGCAGCGTTCGACAGACAGGTATCCCACCTAACCGAACTGCTAAACGAGAGATTGGAAACTCGTGTCATCCGTGAAACGGATCGGCGATTTTCTGGTGTGCTCGGCTAGCGTAAACATCCGCGTTTATGAAATAGCAATGAATTATTCATGCAAATTTGTACTGCACGCGGTAATCACCAAGTATAATATCTATTACGTTAATGGGACTCACGATGCGTTGATGGAGACGAGATGAAAGCATCGTTGTAAATATTCATGATGATTAGTACAGTTACGAGATTATCGTATAAAATGTAACTATCCCTTGTCTTTGCGTCTGACTGATCTAAAGAGTTAGTTCCTCGAGCTGTCGACTGGTACAGTGTACTGCGCTGCTTGAACAAACAAAAGTTTGAACACGAAGACAGGAGTTACTGGGATGGTGACTTCGTAACGTACATCGACTATGTCGAATACCCATATTGAGTTTTCTTTTTTTTCTTTCTTTTATTTTCTCATCTATTTTTCTTCGACTTCCTCCCTCTCGACCTAACGTTTTAGAAGCACTTAAATATCTCGAGGTTTTCATAGCCAAGAAGTTCCCTTTCTTGTGCCATCGTAGCCTCTGTACATTTTTGAGACTGGAAATACTCGAGTGTAAAAATATCTAAGGGGACACTCGTGGAAAAATGAAGGAGTAAAATGTGTGAGCAGTGCAGCCCAACTGGGAAAGATAGAGAATAGGAGAAATGGCTCAAAGGTTTAAGGTTGGGGTCCTGTCAGAAGGGGGTTACGTCTGCGTGAATCAGTGAGTGCAATGTTAGGAGTATACCTACCTAACCCTTGTCTATAGTACGCCATCTGACTAGTGCCGGACCTCGTAGCCTACACGTGCTTCCCATAAAGATATTACGTTATATCGCAAGGTGTCCAACCTGACGACATATTGGATCGACGACAATTTTCGTTTATGCAATTCAGCTCTAAAAAAAAGGTTCGAAGCTCGTGGGTTCATCTCGTAAATTGTCCTTTGGAAAGTTTAACTGAAACTTTCCCAGGGGACTGGCTAGCCATTTTGCGCCTCACGGTGCCCATTATGATCGGTCCCTCTGGTCACTTCGATACTCAAAAACGATCCGTGGAAATCCAAAAAGCACTGCCGGTAGCTATCGGCCAGGAGAAATGAAAGAAAAAAACTACATTTCACAAATTTATCATGTCCACGGAAGAAAGTTTTTTGAGCAAGGGGAAAATGCTAGGCAAAAAAAGGTCCAATCTCGTAGACTGACAATACGTATCTACTTGGGAAAATACACTAGCTTAATATCATTAATTCTTCCTGGAATTGGTGTAAGTCTAACGGCGGAATGTGCAAATACGATTTGGAACATCAAATACTTGCTTTCGCGCGGCGCAGGTAACCAGACTACGGGATGGAATTTTATTCCTACCCTTTAGCCACACTTGCGATTCGCTGAAATACGAACGCAGGCAGAAACGTATAACAGACACCACCCAAGCATCTCAGGCAACAACGAACCTACCCCGATTGACTAATATTTAATGATCGAACGGTTTTCTTCTTGCATCCAAGAGAATGCCACTTTATAATGGCTACTGACGTGACATCGTCGTCCTACGTAGACGTAACATCGATTTTAATCAGTAACACGCTGTTGTTCTGGTGCTTCCTACCGACATCAAAGTCTCTTTTTTAAACCCCATTTAAACACAAAGCTCCATGTATATCTATAGAATTTTTATGCACACGTTTGATCTGTTTACATGCACTATATCAATTTTTTTTTTCACAGAATGTTGCGTTATCAGTTTATTGTATATTGAATTTATAAAATTGGTGTCAAGCGGGGAACAGTTTTCATTTTTAATGGGTTTATACATCAAATTGATGGACTTGATACAAAAAAAACAACTGACAATTATAATATGTACATGCTGAATGTATCGGATTTGACCCAAAATTTATCAAAATGAGATGTACGAGATTTAAAAAAATGCATAAGGACGTTAAAAATCTTTTGCCGTTAGATTGAACTACTGATCGTGGAATCGGATATCCCTTGTAGGAAATGTATTTTTGTGCTAGAAATTTGAAAGGAGAGCTAAGTCTTATTTTGACAAGGAAGTTGGGGGGCAATGAACGTCGTAGATACGAAGGTAACAAACACTGAACCTCGCGGAGCGCTGCATTATGGTTTCGATGCCATTGTCGAGAGTTTGTGGCGCCCGAGTGCACTTCCGATGCACCCAGTGCATCTTTCTCGAGACAGGTGGTGCTCTATTGTTCGGGTAAAATATTGAGGTTCGATATTTTTCCTCGGTTGAACGGGAGAAAAGAGTTTAAGCGTTTAAAAAGAAAAAAAAAAGGGGACAATCGTATTTATACGTACGAATATAGAAACGAATGCTGTGCTTTGTAAACTTCATTAGCTAGGCCGCATTATGGACGGGGAGAAGCAAGAAGGAAAAAAAAATGAAACCAATCGTAACCCTAAAAGTTTCAGTGGAATTTCATTGTGCCAAACCTAGAGACCCTTTCACGCAATTTCGATGTACCCAAACGAAAGGCGAAACGCTAGCAATAACATTTATTATATTCGCCACGATCCTCAGTCGGGAGTCTGAATTAAACATGGCGTCAGCTTGCTCCGTTAGAATTTCACCGGTGCCCAACCTAATACGTATTTGCCGAACGAAGAATCGAATTCGCCAGATGCTTCGCCACGATTTATTCATCTCGAAGAAGTTCTCATGTATGTAACTCGTGTTTTTGCGAAACCTTGGAAAACTGTGTAGCTTCGCTCGTTGGATAAAATACATTTTTTCTTTGCAGCAAAGTATAACTTGGTGGGACGGGTACCGCTGATGTAAGACAGAATCATAATCTTTATTTTCTGGAGGAAAAAGTACCGAAACGATTCGTTTCTGGATAATATCTTTTTTTTTCGTATCCTGGTAAATAACAATAAGGGGATACGGCACGGTAAGTGGTCCAATTAATTTATGATTTCGCCTTGGCCCGTGCTTCTCTCGGAATCTGCGCTAATTGTGAGGTAGAAGGTAATACGACACTCTGGCGTCTGCAGTAACATGCCACGACCTAAGGACCACTGGGGACAATGGGGCGACTTCGTACTTTCACCCCCCCTCCCCGCCCGGTTCCACCATCTTTGAAAGGAATAAACGTTTTTAGTCATAGATAAAATACTCACTGTCTTGTTTCCCAAGTTCTTCACGCGACAAGTCAGGTAGGTCGTCTTTCCCAGGAGTGCCGTCACGTTCTTTGAGGCCCACTTGTCGAAATACGGACCTGATCTCGTCGTATCGTCCAGGGCATTTTGAAAGCTGTCCCCGTTCTTTGCGCTGCTTCCGCTGTGTACCAATCCACAGACACCTGGAACAGCAAATAAAAGTTACATTATACCGTTGTGCTTCCACGTGGAGTGACAAAAAGTGCAGCACTACACGGAAAGTGAGAACAATATCGAATCAGTTTTTAATGAACAAGCTACGAGAATTACTGCACCGCATTGCATGTCGGCATATTAATTCTGCCGGTACACCCAATTACATACTGATTGTGAGGCGTTACAGTAAAATTTCAGTAAAATAATTTAATTATCGTATACAGCAATTAGTTGAATATCCTTCCAGAGCCAGCGTTGAAATTCGTTTAAACCGATTATTCTTGCCGTAGAATTCTTTTGGTTATTTAACGCTAGAAATTTGAGCAATTTTCCTCGTCTCGCGAGTTTCTACTTTCAACGCCATCCTCCCACTTTTCCGCTTTCGTTTGGACTTCCGGCGGTTCGAGTTCGCGTTTTCTAATCTCACTACTCCTAGAACGAGCGGCGTCTAACGTGACGTCTAACGTTTCCTCAACGTCTTACGCCATAAGGGGTATCGCAGAAGAGGGTAGTCATCCTATCGATTAGGAGTGTCTTCTCTTAAATCCAAGGGAAGGTAGTAAACGCCTCCACCAGTTCAGCCGTAGCCGCCCTGCTGGAGGGAACCGGTATACATTAAAGAGATAACTCAAGAGAACTTATCGGCAACAGCTAACGATCTGTTAGTGGAGCGTAATTACGTCAAAGTCGGAGACGGTTTGGGAATCTCTGTCTGGTGTTTTGACGATATGACACCCGTGAAATGTACAATAGAATGGCGAGAGAACTTAATCAGAGCACTTGCTCAGCGCTATCTGTTTCGCCGGGCCATTAAGCTCGATTTGGGATAGTATCACGGTATAACGAATGAGCGGTGGATTGCGAGAAGCAGCTATAGATGCTGGAATGCCCATCGAGGGCAGAATAAACCCTGGGACGCCTTCGATTGGTACGAGAGAATTTATCAGATCTGTTTGATTTGACTCGTTAGGAAGCAACGAGATTGATCCGATCGGTTCAACTGAGATTCAAGGTGAGTCTTGACGACACGGAGATCCTCTCTTAAATTTCGCGATTTTACGGCTCGCACGTCGAACCTGCCTCATAAAATATCTACGCGAGAGAGTTATCTTTCAATCTACCCTTGTCTGGTGTCTCGGGGTGAGTTTGGCTGCGGCGCTCGCTACGCAAAACAGCTCCTATTTTAAAATTCAAATTCCCAACTTTTGCTTAAACGTCGTAGAACGGTGAACATCGGAGGAGAATGTTAGGGTAGAAAGAAGATGAGGAGGCGAAGCTGTCGGAAGAACAGGAGCAACAGGAGTAGAAGGACTGAAGATGGAGAAAGGAGAGAGGGAGAGGGGACGATGGCGAAAGAGACAGGAAGATCACGGGTAAATCTTGCAGGACGTATGTAAAAATTTCCAAAGGGATGGAAAGTCGGGTTTCCTCAATCTACGATAAGTAAATTGGACCTCAGTGGTCCGATCTTGCATGGAATTTCGATAGTCGTTCCATGAGGTTGCTTTAGAGCCAAGACAAAGAATGTTGGTCGATTATCGTTAGGCTATATCGACTCCCATTATTTTCAACTAAATTCTGAACATATTGGCTGAGCTTGTCCATCGAGTCCCTAGAAATAGGCTGGTTCGTCCCTTCCCGACGGCACACAGGGTGCATCGAGGAACCGAAGGTCTTTGTGAACGAGCGTCTCCGTAAAGAATCGAGAAACCTGATGAGTGGACCCTGGGTGCCCCAGCGCGAACAGGAAGAATGGGATAAGTCCCTTTGATGGAACCAATGTAAAATGGTCGAGGAGTCCCATTTCCCAGAGGGTCGAGTAGGAATAAAAGTTTTTCGAGCACAGTATGGCGGACAGAGGATCAGAGCACCATTTCATTCAAGGTACCTTACCCAATAAATAAGCCGACCGCAGCATCATATTTCTTCGTCGCGAGAGACTACGGCTAGCCCAGGATCTTACCGATATAACTCATTCTTTGTTGGGATTTATTAGGAAATTGATTTTCCTCCCCAGCAATCGGATTAATTTTCGCTATCTCGCTACAGCTCGTTTTCCTATTTAACAGAATTCCCAAGATTTATCGGCCCACAAATGAAAACAATGAATTTCATGCTACTAGCAAACTGTTGTTCTCGATGTACCTTGTAAATTTAATTGGTTCGATACCGATTGTATAAAATATTCAGAGCAAAACACACAATAATTTTTATCTCGCCCCTATAAGGCTCGCCTTTCAAATAATATCATCCGGTTTTACACGGCCATCGCAGATTGCGCTAGGTCAGAAGCGATACGATGCTCGGAAACCGTAGCTTAGGAAAAGGCATGTACCACGTGGGGCAAAAGTAAGGTTAAGGGACGTAGGTGGATGCGAGTCACGCAGCTGTTGGAGCAATAAGGGGAAAGTAGGCCGAACTGTTTACGGCAAGTACCTATCCGGTGTACAGGTGTGTACGGTACACGTCACGTCGATTGATCATGCGAATTGCTGGGAGATCGATCCCGGCGAGTGTCAGTTTTGTAAACATGCGACATTCAATCTATTTATAGAAGAGGCACGATACAGTGTATTCCTCCCCTCTCTCTCTCTCTCTCTCTCTCTCTCTCTCTCTCTCTCTCT